>NC_062281.1:140077142-140380172 GCF_902655055.1 Lutra lutra
ATGGGCTGACAGCTTGGTCTTGGATTTCTAGGTACAGATCCATGAAGCAATTAATTTCTCTTTCTTAAGCCACTCAGTTTGTGGTACTTTGTTACAGTAGCCCTAGCAACTAATACTCTGCTCTTAGGTCCAAGTTTCCATCTAGAGATTTTCCTCAACTTATGATGGGGAATACCCTAATAAACCCTTAAGTCATAATACATTTAATACAACTAACCTACCAAACATCATAGCTTAGCCTAGCCTACCAAAACATGCTCAGAACACTTACATTAGCCCACAGTTGACAAAATCATCTAACACAAAGCCTATTTCATAATAAAATGTTGAATATCTCACGTTATTTATTGAATACTGTACTGAACATGAAAAACAGAATGCGTGCAAGTATATCTGTTGTTTATCCTTGTGATTATGTCATGGACTGTTAGCTGCATCTCACTGCTACTGCCCAGCATCATAAGAGTGTATCATACTGCATATTGCTTGACTGGGAAAAGATCAAACTTCAAAATTCAAAGTACAGTTTATTTTCAATGTGTTATTACTTTTGCATCATCACAAATGAAACCATCATAAGTTGGGAACTGTCTATAGTATCATTTTCGTTAGCCTGAGAAAAATGTCATTTGGTATTTCATGCAGTGTTAATTTGCTGAGTCCAACACTGCAAACTGGGTCCCTCGGCTTTTGTTTATCTGAAAATGTCTTTATATTACTCTTATTTTAGGAATATTTTCACTACATACAGAATTCTTCTGGGGGATGATTTGGTAGATAATATGTTGTAGAGAGTCTAAATTATGATGTCTTCCTATAATGGATAGGGAGTTTTGTTCTGGCAGATAATTAAATTGTTGGCAGATACTTAGTTGAGCTTAGTTTTACTGTTTTTTTTAGGGGGATAACTTATTTCAGTTCTGTATTTTAGTCCTATGACATCGGCCATTATGTTAGGGTTGGGTTCTTACTCCTCCCTACTTACTGAATATCTGAGGTGCCTGCCCTCGCTGTCTAGTCTCGAACTGCAGTGTCTCCCAGCAATGTACTACTTCAGGTATCTCATTCAACCCTCAATTCTTGGACTCACAGCACTTACTCTCTGACAGGCATTGGAAATCTTGCAGTACGATCCTTGTCAATAAATGGCATGGCATTCTCTTCCGACTTCTGGGGCTTCTTCTCTCCACAGCTACCTTTGTTTGGTTCTCTGCCATGCATGTTAGAAGTGTTTCAGAAGCCTCAAGGCCAGGTCTCTGCCTCCCCCTGTGCTTTACTTTGGGCCCATCTCCAGGGCCCACTCTCTGGAGAATGCCCCCAGGTAGAGAGCTTTGGTGAACAGAGGGCTCCCTTACCTCAAGTTTTATCTTACTTTAAGAACCCAGTCCTGTACTGCCTGTTTTACACTGCCTGAAATCAATTGCCTCACATATTTTGTTCAGTGTTATAGTTGTTTACATCAAGATGGCAATTTCAGTCTACTTACTCAAAAATTTCCTGTTATAGCTAGAAGCAAAAGTTCCATGATCATTTATATTTTACTTACCTAAACATTGGCATTTTATTTTATTTTATTTTTTTAAAGATTTTATATTTATTTATTTGACAGAGAGAGATCACAAGTAGATGGAGAGGCAGGCAGAGAGAGAGACAGAGGGAAGCAGGCTCCCTGCTGAGTAGAGAGCCCAACGCGGGACTCGATCCCAGGACCCTGAGATCATGACCCGAGCCAAAGGCAGCGGCTTAACCCACTGAGCCACCCAGGCGCCCAACATTGGCATTTTAAATTGATTCACTGAAAGTCAAGGGTAACAGTACACTCAAAGAATGATATCCTAGCTTCTAAAATAACAGATAATTGGAAAATCCAAATGATTTCAAATTTGATTACTTTTTGTTATTAACAATAGAAGAAAAACAATTTAATTGCTGAACATGTGACCATGTATTCATATTTTATAAAAACAGATGGCTCAAACATGAAGTTATACATAGACTACAAGTGCTGTTTGGTAATTACACTAAAGAAGCCAGTCAGTTTTCTTAAATTTGGCATATCCATCCTGGGTTTTGATTATGTCTTATCTTACAGTGTTTCCATCAAAACATCTATACTTTGATTCATTTATTCTTCACTAAAACTGCCTTCCTTTCTTCTTTTTATTTTTCAAAATCTATCTCAACCTAATATTGTCCCTTTTTATATCTGCATGCTCCTATCCTCTTCCCATATCTTGCTTTTAAATCCACCCAATAATTTTATTTCTATTTTCCAGAATTGTATGTAGAATCTTTTTCTCTAGAATGATATTTCCCGGTCTGATTACAAATTGTACCCCGCCACCTCACACATTTATAGCTCAAAATGCTGTGGGCTTGCTGTCTGTATTTTCTGTAGGTACATCCAGTTCTTTAAAATTAGTGGAAAGCAAGTTTTCCCACAGTCCTTAATGCCCCCAAATCTAGCCACTCCCTTTTTCCTGTAATTCTTTCTGATCTCTTTTTGGGAATATTCCTGACATAAAAAAATTAATCCCAGAACGTTTAAGAACGTCATCTCAGAAAACTGGCCAGAGCTGCAGTTTTAAATTAACCTTCTGAAACTTATTTTACAGATGAATATTTAAATAAATAAGTCCAAACTGGAGGAAATGAGCAATCTTTTGAAATGAGCTTTACAAATAATGATAATAATAAAAATGACTTTCGTCCCCTATTCCTTTGTGTACCATCCATGCAGGCATTGAAATTACTGCTGTTAACTTAGGTACACACTAATTTTCAGAAATATTTCCTTTATAAAGAAGCAAGAAAAGTCCTACTTCCTGATAAGTACTTCAAATTTCCAGTTCAAGTGAACAGAAATTGAATGGAAATACAGTTCATAAAAAATGTAAGCTGAAAATAAGTAAGTTCCTGACATTCAGTAGAAATGGCAGTTTAGATGAAAGAAAAAAATTTTGTTCATACCCAGCATCAAATGTATCTGTAATATGTTTGAGGAAGTAATGAGAATTTATCTCCTGAGGTCATATAATACCCGTTACTAAAGAAGTTTCAATTACTTGTTCTGTGGGCGCACACACACTAGGGCCTTTAGTACATATACCAAAAGAAACGTAATTGTGTGAATCATCTTTTCTAAGCTTAACATCATGTCACATGGTCTGATAACAATATTCAATACTGCAATCAAGATTATTTTATAGAATAATGTTATGACCATAACTACATATATGTTTGTGTGTGTTTGTTTATAATATATAATCAAACTGAAAGTGTAAACTAACATAAGTGGATACTATTATGCATTAGACATATTGTATATTGATTTCTAACAATAGTGTTATTCCTAGGTAAGAATTATTAGTCTTTCTTAAATATAAAACTTTAAGATACAACAAATAGGGATGCCTGGGTGGCTCAGTCAGCTGAGTGTCTGCCTTTGGCTCAGATCATGATCTCAGAGTCCTGGGATTGAGCCCCACATCAGGCTCCTTCTTCCATGGGAAGCCTGCTTCTCCCTCTCTCTCCCTGCCTGTTGCTCCCCTGCTTGTGCACTCTCTCTCTCTCTGTCAAATATATAAATATAATCTTTTAGGAAAAAGATAGAACAAATAAGTAAAAAGATAGAATATGAATCTAAGTCAATATAATTCCAATGCCTGTATTTTTTCATTTTATTTTATTTTATTTCTTTTCAGTGTTTCAGAATTCATTGTTTATGCACCACACCCAGTGCTCCATGCAATACGTGTCTTCCATAATACCAATGTCTGTATTTTTAAGAACCTCACCTTTCAAGGCAAGATTAATAAGGAAGTCATTGAGCATTCAGATCAAGAACATGGAAATTGAGATACAGGCAGTAGTAATTAAAAAACATGATAGAATAATCATGAAAGTAAAATTTATAGAATTTGGCGAATATTTGCATGTTGCTAGATGAAGAAGAGGAAGAATTTAGAGATTTTATGTCAACAGTTCTCAATTCTCAGACCCCAAACTCCCCATATATAAAAATATTACTAGTAATTCCCCCTTGTTTATGATGAAACAAAATTTCTAGATACTTAAAAACTATGTGCACCCATTCATTAAACAAAACCAGTGTAATGATTTAGTTATAACATATAAAAGAGAGATTAAAGAAAAATAATTTTAACAAATGTACTTCAATATGTAAACCACAGCACAATTACCTTGGGAAGGTATAATGAAGCTGTAATGTCTTGAATGAATGAATGAATGAATAAATGCAGTGACTCTTCAGATGTTCATAGCCATATGAATAATCACTTCAACTGCTATGCTATAAATGAAGATATATGGGATGGTTGTGTATTGGTGACTCAAACACTATGAGCTGTGTTGCTAACAGTGACATAATTTTCCATAATGGTGAAAAACTTTTGGCAGTGTTTAGGAAAAAGGACTCTTTACATAGTGTATGAATTTCTGGAAATTCAATATATATTAAACCTGCCAAAAATTCTTCCTGTTTAATGTAAAACAGAGTTGAATTCTAAGCTGTAAAGAATTTTTTAAAACATTTTTTTACTTATCTGAATTTCTGGTAGGACATTAAGAATTCACTCAAGATGTCGGACAATTTTGAGAACATGATAGCCTAATCTGCAGGCTATCTAGCATCTCTAGCCCCTACACACTAAGTAGTACTAGCAAACTTCAATCCTTATATCAACCACAAATCAAAAGGCTCCACAAATATCCCAAATGCCCCCTCCAGAGAGTTCCTCTCTTTTGAGAACTGCTACACTAATATTTTGAGTCTAGGTATTGGGGATTATGTAGATGCCATTAATGAAGACAGGAAACATGTAAGAAAGAACAAGTTTTGGAGGGGCAGGTAATAGGACCAGTTTTAGATATATTGAGATGGAATTAATATAGTATATTCATGTAGGGCTATCTATGACAAGGTGAAAATGTAGAACAAAAATTTAAAAGAGATTAGACAATAGTTTGAAACTATAGGAATGGTAGCTGGTCAAAGGGGGAAGATGTAGAAACTAGAAGGAGAGAAATATGAAGACAGATCCATCATAAATTACATTTAATGGAAAGATAGTTGAATGGCAAACAGCAAATGAGACAAAGAAGATACAGAGGGATAACAGAAGTTGGACATATACATGTTAAGGAAGAAAAACAAAATGATTTAGAAAAAATAGTGATTGGAGTTCTCAAATACTCGGAAGAAGTGAGGGAGAATGAGCTGAGCAACTTAGACAGTTGGGCAGAATTTGGTAGTGTGATACAGCTAAAAGCATATTTGCAAAGGACTGAGGAACAAAAAGTGAAGACTTGCAAACAAAAAGATGCATTGCTTTCTTCATCAGTTCTACTTGGCATCAGAATCTGGTAACATTCGAGCTTAGTTTAGGGCAGGCAAATGTTAAGAAAATCTAGACCATTTAGAAATAAAAAATCTGGTAATATTATAGAGCCCACATTTCCTTTGGCATATGCATTTGGAATTCATCATATTATCTTTGCAGTCTTCAATGGATCACAGATGTGCAACTGGTCTCCACATCATGTAGAGACAGAAACTCTTCCTTGCCATGCTTACCTAAGCTCCTGTGAGTGCTCAGCTTCCAAAATCAAACCATTTCCAAAAACTCCAGTGCCTGATTCGAATACTGGTTCTCACTGAAAGGACCTTGTGGTATTCTATGGGCCTGGGTCCAAATATCACTACTACCTAAAGGCATCTCTGAAACTCTGACAAGGCCACATCATCAGGTAACATTAGCATTTTTTCAGCTCCAGTAGCAAATGCCCTTGTGGACGTTTATATTTGAATGTCAGCATTATACCCAGAATTTTTGCATCTTGTTTTTCTCTAATAGCCCTTGTGCTCTAGCAAAAATTGGGACCATTCATTGATGAATGAAATCAGCTAAAGAAAAAGAACTAATGATAGAGAATAGCCATTCAAGAAATTTGGAGGTAAAAAGGGATAAGGGGGAATGCCTGGGTGGCTCAGTCAGTTAAGCATCTGACTCAATTTCAGCTCAGATCATGATCTCAGAATTGAGCCCTGCCTTGCTCAGTACTGGTGGTGGAGACTGTTTAAGATTCTTTCTCTACGGGGGGCCTGGGTGGCTCAGTGGGTTAAAGCCTCTGCCTTTAGCTCAGGTCATGATCTCAGGGTCATGGGATCGAGCCCCACATCAGGCTCTCTGCTCAGCAGGGAGCCTTCTTCCTCCTCTCTCTCTCTGCCTGCCTCTCTGCCTACTTGTGATCGCCATCTGTCAAATAAATAAATAAAATCTTTAAAAAAAAAAAAAAAAGATTCTCTCTCTTCCTCTCCCTCTGTCCTGAGCCCCCCCAACAGACCCCTGCTCCTGCACTCTCTATCTCTTGCTCTCTCTCTCTCTCAAAAAAAAAAAAAAAAAGCCCCAAAAGGGATCCATACAAATTTTAGGATTGTTTGTCCCAGCCCTATGAAAAATGCTGATGGTATTCAGAGTACAGACGCTTTATCACTTTGGTAGGCTTATTCTTAGGTATCTTATGGTTTTTGGTGCAATTGTAAATGAGACTGATTCCTTGACTTTTCTTTCTTTTGCCTCATTGTTAGTATATCGATATGCCACTGACTTCTGTGCATTGATTTCATATCGTGCACTTTTGCTGAATTCCTGTTAGTTCTAGAAATTTTTGTGTGGAGTCTTTTGGATTTTCTATGTGGAGTATCATGTTGTATGGAATCAGAAAAGACCCTGAATAGCCAAAGGAATGTTGAAAAAGAAAATCAAAGCTGGAGGCATCACAATTCCAGACTTTAAACTGTACTACAAAGTTGTAATCATCAAGAGAGTATGGTACTGGCACCAAAACAGACACACAAAAGCAGACAGAATAGAACCCGGAAATGGACCCTCAGTTCTATTGTCAATTAACTTTTGACAAAGCAGGAAAGAATATCCAATGGAAAAAGGACAGAACCTCAACAAATCATTTTGGGAAAATTGGATAGCCACATGTAGAAGAATGAAACTGGATCACTTTGTTAAACCATACACAAAAATAAACTCAAAATGGGTGAAAGACCTAGATGTGAGATAGGAATCCATCAAAATGCTAAAGGAGAACACAGGCAGTAACCTCCTTGACCTAGGCCACAGAAATTTCCTACTAGATATATTTCCAAAGGCAAGAGAAATTAAAGCAAAAATGAACTATTGGGATTTCATCAAGATAAAGAGCTTTTGCCCAGCAAGGGAAATAGTCAACAAAACTAAAAGACAACCTACAAATGGCAGAAGATATTTGCAAATATCTTATCAGATAAAGAGCTAATGTCCAAAACCTCTAAAGAACTTACCCAACTCAACACCTAAAAAGCAAAAAATCCAATTAAGAAGTGGTCAGAAGACACAAACAGGCATTTCTCAAAAAAGACATACAAATGGTCAACAGACCCATGACAAAATGTTCCAAATCACTTGGCATCAGGGAAATACAAATCAACACCACAATGAGATACCACTTCATACCTGTCAGAATGACTAAAATTTAGAACTCAGGAAACAGCAGATGTTGGCAAGGATGCGGAGAAAAAGGAACCACTTTACACTATTGATGAGAATAAAAACTGGTGCAGCCACTCTGAAAAACAGTATGGAGGTTCCTCAAAAAATTAAAAATAGAGCTACCCTATAACCCAGCAATTGCACTACTAGGTATTTACCCCAAAAGTTACAAATGTTGTGATCTGAAGGGGTACATGTACCCCAATGTTTACAGTAGCAATGTCCACAATAGCCAAATTATGGAAAGAGACCAGATGTTTATTGACAGATGTATGGATAAAGAAGATGTGGTATACATATACAATGGAATATTACTCAGCCATCCAAAAGAATGAAATCTTGCCATTTGCAATGACATGGATGAATCTAGAGAGTATTAAGCTAAGTGAAATAAGACAGTGGAATTTAACTTAAAAAAACAGATGAACATAGTAGAAGGGAAGGAAAAATAAAACAAAAAAAGAAAGGGAGGCAAACCATAAGAGACTCTTAACGTTAGGAAACAAACTAAGGATGGCTGGAGGAGAGGTGGGTGAGTGGATGGGGTAATTGGGTGATGGGCATTAAGGAGGACATTTCAGGTAATGAGCACTGGGTGTAGTATGCAACTGATGAATCACTAAATTCTAGCTCTGAAATTCATAATAGAGTATATGTTAATTAAATTGAATTTAAATACAAAAATTTTAAAAAAGAGAATAAGAGAGTTTTTATTCACAAATCATTACTATTAATAACTGAGAGGATATTCTGTGACAAAAACTCAGATACTGAATAAACGAAAACATTTTTTCAAATGCAACAAGAGAAAAAGAAGGAGAGAGAGACAGAGAGAGAGAGAAATAAACCAGAAATTCAGAGTAAGATAATTCTTGGCCAGTAGCAGTGGAGAGGGACATAATTGTGTAGTGTTGTCAAAGGCAGTGGTCATGTTTTATTTCTTAAAATAGGTGGTAGGCAGGTGTTTATTTTGATATGTAAAATACATATATTACTTAAATATATTTAATATTTCACACGAATAGAAGATATATTTTTAATGGGTTGATAACAACTATAACATCATCAACAAAGCAGTCATTTGTTAATTGTACATCATGTTCCTGACATTGTGCTACTTTCTATTAATTTTTACAGGAACTCTGTACAGATAGTGATTATTACCTGCAAGCTATATAATCAGGTAATAGTGATTATAAGCAAGGGCTCTGGAATCAAGTTTATAATTTGCCCCCTACCAAGTGTGTGTTCTGAAGTAGTTTACATACTATCTCCATGCCCTCATTTCCTTTTCTGTAAAATGGGGATAATAAAGCCATCTACCTCAAAGACTGACTATGAAATAATCAATGTGCAATAGTGTTATTATTCTTATTTCTTGGATTGTTCTTAACTAATGGTGTCAAGACTTACAATTCCAAAGTCCTTGATACTGCACTGTTTAATTTATGGGCTGAGACTTCTAGATAGCAAAAAATAGATTATTTAAAAGAATAAAGATAATAAGTCAAAGTCTTAGGTAGTAGGAAAGAATAGAGCAATCTCACTACTTTTTCAGTTTAGGCTAATATGTAAAATAGTACAGAACAGCTAATTTACTTTCCAGAAATAATTTTTAAGCTTTCTCTGCCCTTTGTAAACCCAGAGATTTCATATGAGATACCTCTAACAGGCTCTGCTTGGCACCAGGAATTAGCATATTTAATCAGTTTTAACAGGAAGAATAGCAATTCCTTTGCTGAGCTCTCAGTCAGACCATATTTTTCCATTCTTCAAATATCATATTTAACACTTCATCCTACCAGAAAAGAGATGTGCAGTTTTCCATATCTTAAACACTGTGTATGAAACCAGTCTATGTTCCTAGTATGGGCCACAGGTGGCCATTACTTCCACCTGAAAATATTTTATTTAACCTAAAAAAATTCTGCAAGAACTTTACAAAAATTGGAGAAAGGTTCTTGATATAATTTGAAGAATGCTGAAGAATACCAAGTGTCTATAACAATCAACAGATAAACTAGGTATTCATACCATGATGGGTGTTTTAGAGGCAGTGTAACATAGTGGTTATTGATATGGGCTCAGGAGAAAATGCATTTAGCTTTGTGAACCATTTCTGTCTCTTACTGGCTGTGTGACCATGGACATGCTACTTAAACTCCTATTTATGAAAAAAAAAGAGACAAAATGTACAACATAGAGAATATAGTCAATAATATTGTAACATCATTATATGGTGACAGATGGCATATATACTTATCATGGTGAGCTCTGCATAACGTCCTGAATTGTCACATCACTATATCATATTCCTAAAAATTCTAATATGTTGATTATCCTTCAATAATATACTTTAAAACCAATAAGGGTATTAATTTTGAAAATGTAATATCCAAAATGAAAATAAAAGTAAATATAAATATGTTTTCCCCTTGACAATTCAACAAACATAATCCAGATGGCTTAACAGTTCCAAAGATGACAGAAATTTTAAAGTAAATAATTCATTTGAAAAGCATCATATGCCTAAACTTTGAAATGGATGAATATCACTGGACATTAGCCACTTTATGAATTTAACTGTGATTTTATTATTCATAATAAAGGATAACACAGTTTTATGCAAATTATTATGTGGATTATTTGTGTGCTGAAAATACTGATGTTCATTTCATTACCTGAAACTTCATCTATTAAAAATGTGAATATTGTAGAAGTCCTTTATACTTATTGATTCATGTTTTCTCAAAATCATTTACCAAATACTTTCTAAATTATTAAGCTCCTAGACCAGGCAATTGAAAGAGCAAAATGAATTGCATGGTCCCTGCTATAGAGACAAGTGTATATAATGTGCTGCAGTACACATTGCATTGTGTGTGTATTATAAATAACAGGTGGTATGTAGTTGTATGTAGTTATAACACAATATGTTGTGTCTGTGTCAACACTTAAAATGAAATGATTTTTGCTATATTGCATTCACTTGTTTTAGAAGCCCGCATCATTAGTACTGAGAAATTTGATTCAACTCACTCAATAACCACATCCAAATAGATATATTTATGAAATGTATGATACAGTGATTTTTAATATTTGAGAGTCAAATATTCTTTCCTTTATCATTGCAATTCACCAAAATCAGCATTAACCTACTTCAGTAGTTATTAGTCACTTATGGATATGGAAAAGTACTTCTAAATTGATTAAGAGAATGATACCTGAAATTCTAAACTGAAATGAAGGAATAATTCTTGTCTATAACCCACTGGTTTTACATTTTCTCTAGCTCTTCACTTCGCATGTAGATGTCTAGGAGCTTGACATAATCAGGATTAAATGTTGTAAAGTATAAAAGGATGAGAGTATATTTGGATTTTTATGTCATTGACATTCCATGGGATAAGAGTACACAATCAATCAGTCATCATTTTGAGTTGGAAAGAGATTTTGTGATTCAAATCAGGAAAAAAAAATTCACTGAATCATCACAAATATAGAAGTGGTTTTGACTTTAATGACACTCAAAATTAGTGAGTTAAAAAAAAATCTCAAAATCATGTGGTAACATCAAAATATTAGCATTGCATCAGCCAGCATAGCTGTCTACCTATTTCAGAATTGTGTTAGCTTCATATTTCAGAAGAATTCATAAGCTGTTATCTGCTGAGTACACTATTTAAACCTTTCTGGGTCTCTGCCAGTCCGTTGGATGGACCTGAGCTGATTAATGTCCCTGAAAGTTGTAGCCAGAACAGCTCACAGCTCAGAAGCAGTTCTGCTACCTTGAATACAGTTATGACAAACTCCAAGTGTTGTGGAAGTAGAAAAAAGAGAATCAAGAATTCTTGATTGCTAATGGACAAAATACCTCAATGAAAAATAACACACAGTAATTTTGATAGACAAATCTTTCACTATGTTCTGCTTCTCACATCCTAATCAATTTTCCATGTCTACTATCTAAAGGGACTATGGCCAGAACTAATTGGCAAGCATATTAAAAAACACACCAAAGAAGCTCCTGGGAAAGGAATTTATAAGAGCATGAAATAAAGTGGCTAACCTCAAATAAAAAAAAAAAAAATCTGTTTTCTGGCTTCTTCAAAGAAGGCCCTACATTTGAGGAGAAGATGATGATGATGAAGGTGAAAATAAGCATTTATGTAGTTCTCACCAGCTGATAAGTGCTGTTCTTAACATTAAGTAAAGGGGATCCCACCATGGTATTTGCTCTATATCTTACTCTTAACCCCTTTGTTTTACTATCAGGAAATACAGAATGGAACAAATGGAAATTTTTGCAAATATTTCAAATATTATGTAGCAAAATCTTTTAAGAACCATGTATACACACACACACACACATTCGTAATACACACTAAAATTGCTGCAGTTCTTAGCCCTGTCTTTTAGAGACCTCAACAATGATAAGCAATTTATAATCCACAAAATCTAATTTCAAAAACAAGAGAGAAGAAACTTAAAGCCAATACAATGTAAGTGTTGCAAATGAAAAAGAAAATCATTGCAAAATGATGTCAATAGTTTTGCAGCACGTTTAATTACTAAAGGCAATTTTAAGGATCCATCCTTCAAGTTTCTTAATTCTCTAGGAAACAAAAGTTCTCATCAGTGTCTCTTCCTCCAGCTGACAAGGAATCAGCCATTGTCTGGTGGGGAAAAGCATATCAGACTGTTGGGATCACCCTCTGGACTTTCTTTTCCTCTGAGATCTCAGTCTCACAAGACTTGTGTCTTGGTGGCCCTCTGATAACTAAAAATAAAGAATTTAAAATTCTTTTAAAATATTTTTTCAGGGGCACCTGGGTGGCTCAGTGGGTTAAAGCCTCTGCCTTCGGCTCAGGTCATGGTCCTAGGGTCCTGGGATCGAGCCCTGCATCGGGCTCCCTGCTCGGCGGGGAGCCTGCTTCCTCCTCTCTCTCAATCTCTGCCTGCCTCTCTGCCTACTTGTGATCTCTGTCTGTCAAATAAATAAATAAAATCTTTAAAAATATATATATTTTTTCAGTGACCCCCAACTCTTCTAAATGGGAAGATCATTTCAGTGCAAGGCGAATTAGTTCACCATTGTGGACTGAAGACCTGCTCTTCCACCTAACTTCAAAGGGAGATTTTTCCTCCTCCAACACAGAAAATATAGACCATCAATGGAATACTATTGAGCCACTAAAAAAAAAAAAAGAAAAAGAAATCTTGCCATTCACAATGACATGGATAGAGCTAGAGAGTGTGATAATGCTAAGTAAAATAAACCAGTCAAAGAAAGATGAATACCACATGATTTCACTCATCTGTGGAATTCAAGAAACAAAACAAATGAACAAAGGTGGGGAGGGACAAACCCAAAACCAGACTCTTAACAAAGAGAATACATAGATGGTTACCAGTGAGGAGGTGGGTAGAGGATGGGTGAAATAGGGAGAGTGGATTAAAAATACACTTATCTTGATGAGCACTGAGCAGTGTATACAATTGTTGAATTACTATGTTTTACACATGAAACTAACACTGTACGTTAACTATACTGTAATTAAGAGAAAAAAAAAAACTGGAGACCTTCAATCATTTGACTGGTAGGATAAGTCTCTGACTCTCAAATGCTCACAAACCAGTCCTGGGCAGCTAAAGGGGTACATCATTGAATACCACTCTAAACTTTTTTTCCTTCTTTTCAAATAGGCATCTTTTATGGCAGATATTCTTTGGAGTTTATAGATTATGTTAATGGTTGCTTAACTTTATTTATCTATTAGTCATGGAGTTCTGGAATATGAGACCCAGCACGAGAACCTTATAGGAGTAAGGTACATCATTCAAGGGTGGTAAATTGGCAATCAGATCCAACAACTGCATGGGACTTTGGTTATCTCCTTATGGAGAGAGGGAGGCCATTTTTAGTTAAAGAAGGAGATACATTATACTACTTAGAGCATTATTTAAATTGTAGGTTTGAGACAAGATTTTTGTGTATGTGTACATGTGCATGTGTCACCCACAAGCTTGATTTAATGTTTCATGTTTGTTCCTTTTGCAGCCAGTCTTCTTGTGCTTCCTTCTTTAACTGAATACAAAATTTTGTTTGAACACACCTTTCCCCCATTCTCCCAGTTCAAGTGATAATGGTATAGCTAGTTCTAACACTACTTACCAGCTCTAAGGTGGACATAGGTCCAAGCAAAGCAGAAAACTTTCCAACCACGGTGATTGATACAATAGCTGGACCCAGAATCCACACTTTGACCCTGACAGTCAGATGCAGGACCCTTGCTAGATTTGTTTAAATTAAAAAAAAAAAAAAAGCAGCACTCTGTCACTGCCATTGCTACGTTGGGATGATATAAGTTTGAAAGTATTGTGGGCTACCACAAAAACAGAGCCTACCTGTGAAAGAAGCAGAGTTAGGAACCATCATCTCAATGATCTGTGCAGTTTCTGATATCCACTTTTACCTAAAGGAAAAAGGAAATATTATTATATAAGGATCCCAGGGACTAAAAAGAGTAGACTGCATATCATCAGGATTGATACATTTCCTTTCCTTTTTCTTTTTGCTCAAATTACTTTGAATTGGATTTCTATTATTTGTATCGGAAAGAATCTTGTATAATACAGCTCAACACTTAATGAGTAAGAATTAAGATGTGTAAAGTCACGCTAAAGCTAGAATTTGGACTTCATACTGGTGTATATTTTATAAATTTAAAAAAAAAAGAAGTCTATGGATTCCTCTTTGTCGGGTTTGACATTGTATAGGGTTAATAAGAATGCCACACAAAACACTTTCACTGGTGTTCTCTTTTTCAATCTGAGGAATCAGTCTCAGGCCATTTGATGTAAACATCATACCAGTAGTCACATCCTTTTCACTTTCGTGCTTGTAAAGTGAGGCATTCTATTCGTAAAACTCTGGGAAGAATGCAGAAGCTCAATGAAAAAAGAGAGAGATACATTCCTATAACATTTTGCAAATCCACCAGGGTTCCGGGACCCACGTGAGGAGAAAAGAGGTTGAATAAGGTTATTTTCAGTGAGCTGAAAACATTGTACTTTAATTATAAAATTGCAGGTTAAATAAGCTAGCAAAAAGGAGGACAGGAAATTAAGACAGAGGCAGTTTGGGAACCAAGGGATTTCTCTAGTCGCTGTAGCAGATGCGGGATTTCCCGCTGAGTTCCCTCAGAGATGTCTGCATGCATAAAGTCAGATTTCTTGAATAAGCTCAGGAATTCCATCACATTTTTTAGATATATACTACACATAAAATGATTCTATTCCATTCTGGAAAAACAAAGTTCAACGGAGCCAAACAATTCTTTGGTCTATAAAACATTGGTTTGATTGCTTAAAAATGAAACAACAATTTCAATTTGTTGTTTTGGTATCACATACAGTTAATATCTTTGGTCCCTAAGTCACAGTGATTCTATATTTCTTTTAAACAGACAAAAAGTAAAAATGTCTCACAATCTTCCTTCCAAACCTCAGCCTGCTTGCTTCAGCAGATTTGCAGATGATTTTATGGAATTAACTAGCCCAGTAAGTCAAAGGTTTTACTCAGGCATTTTGTGTAAAGCTGGCCACGTGTTAAGGTAAATGATTATAGCACAGTATTGGAATAAAAAAACAAGAATAATACAAATTTTTCCTGGAAAAGAAAAATTCCAAGAAATGTCTACAATTAAAACAAAAATAATACAAATTTTTCCTGGAAAAGAAAAATTCCAAGAAATGTCTACAATTAACTGCTTCTATTTTGTGATGCAAAGATAAAAACAATCTGGATCACACAGGAAAGGATGTATTTCTATTCCGTTTATATTATTCCTCTGGGCTTTGCAAAGTTTGTCACAGCTTTTAATATGCAGGTTGAGAAACAATTTTTAGAACTTGCAAACAGAACAACTTTAGCTTCCATCAGACCCTCTACTCTTTGAAGTCCACATAGTGGCCATATCAAGTGCCCACAGCATTATGTTTGCAGTCTGTTTTCTCTGACCCATGGAAACCGTTGCAATGATGATGTTGGCCCTTTGATGTCTACTCTCAAACTTTTTTATCTTGAAAATAGAAAATAAAGGCAACTGCTTATTTCTAAAACCATTTTCACACAAGAAGCCTGTATTCACCTGCTGTTTATTTACTTGAATGGTTTTGTTTCTATTGAATATTTTCTATTTATAAAATGCAATAGAATCTAACAACTGTGTTATGATCTTTTGGGTTTCTTTTAGCACCCCAGTTAATTGGCTAGCAGCAACAGCAAGGTATTTGTGGAGTCAGAGCTAAGGGCCCAGAAAGAAAATCAAAGGACTGCTTAAACAAGAAGTGTTAACAAAACAGTATTCCAAACAGTGTTTAGGATCAGTCCGGCAGGAAGAGGACAGAGACAGCCTAGAAACCACATTATCATCCAGTTTGAACCTGTGAGGGTTGTGTCAGCTACTTACCCTAAAGGGGCCAAGGGTAGGCCACCACAAGAATGTTACTTTGGAAATATTGATTATTTTGAATCAAAAGATACTTAAGAAACAGCCAGTGCAAGAGAAACACTCTGACCCCCTCCACCCCCACTTTGTCTTCAGGAAGCAGGAAATAAATCTACCATATGAAATGTACCTTCTATATACCAGGAAGTAATGAGACATCCTTATCACCAGAGAAGGGAATTCATAGCCAAGAAGGCTATATAAACAAACCTTGTTACTTTTTACAAATTTATTACCCTAACCCAAATTCTACTTAAAATTCCTTACTAATTGAAGCTCCTAAAATCAAGTTTTCTTTGTTCTATCAACTCCTCATAGATTTATTGTGTCCTTGTCTAAAAAGTATAAAAACTGTCTGCCTTGATTATTACTTTAGGTCTCAATTGCAATACTGAGCATTTGTGCACACATACTTTTTTTTTCCTCCTGTTAATTCATTTCATGTCAATTTATTTCTTAGACCACATGGAAGAATCTTGAAGGATAGAATATTGAGTACCTCCATCCTACTCTGAGTTGATGGTCGCTCTACTGAGAAACCCAGAAAATTAGACAAATTAGTGTCTAACTAAACTAAAACAAAGTACACCCACATAAAGGGAATCCTTTCCATTGCACCAACTATAGAGAATTAATGAGTTCAATTTTTAGAAGCACCTGACATGGAGGCTTAAGATTATTTGCAAAACAGATCTAGAATCCAGGAAGATTTGAGATATACTAACAAATAATAATTTCCAGATGGTACAATCATGACCTTCATACACATATAGAATGAAGTTGTTTCCAAAATTTATTTCACTCAGTAATTGATTAAGGACCAGTATGGCAGTCATAGTAGCTCAAAGGATATTTTAAGAATTGGATATTTATAGGGCATTTTGATAAAGAAACTTTAGAAAAGATTACTAGGTTAGATTTTTTAAAACCTGGTGAATATTATATAATTCACCTCTAGGGTTGACGTTTTTACAAAAGAAATTATTCATGTGTCTACAATATAAAAACCTCCAAGTTCACATGTATCTTCACAGTCTAAACTCTTAATAAATAATAAATAACAATGGCAAATAATCATATAGTCTCCTAAAAAATTAACTGTTAGATTACTATGTTAAGCAATGTTTCTTTAAGATATTGAAAAGATATGTATTCTTTTGCCTTACTTACAGGTTTTGGGTGCCTTTTCCCAACAATACGAAGCAGATAGGCAAGAAATAATCATGTTTATAACCAAGAAGTGCCGTTATAACCTCAATGTGTAATAACCATAAATGATTAGTCACCTCATTTTTCCTGTTGTGTTAATTAATAGTTTTAAAAGACTGCTCCTAGAAAGACAACTATCATATGATCTCCCTGATATGAGGGAGAGGAGATGCAACACAGGGGGTTAAGGGGATAGGAGAAGAGTAAATGAAACAAGATGGGATTGGGAGGGAGACAAACCATAAGTGACTCTTAATCTCACAAAACAAACTGAGGGTTGATGGGGGGAGGGGAGTTGGGCGAGGTGGGGTAGGGTTATGGACATTGGGGAGGGTATGTGCTATGGTGAGTGCTGTGAAGTGTGTAAACCTTGTGATTCACAGACCTGTACCCCTGGGGATAAAAATATATTATATGTTTATAAAAAATAAAATAAAAAAAAAAAAGACTGCTCCTATTTATCACATGTTTCTGGCCTAAAATATTTTATAACTCTTTGAGGACAAAGTTTTCTCATTTTGTAATATTTGAAATCTTCAAAGGCTTATAGATGAACTTGGTGCTAGGATATAAAAAGTGGACCATGTAATTTCAGATAAAAGATAAAGAATATAAACATTATTTTTTTTTCCTCCTGTTCTAGTGAATGTAATAGGAGAAACAAAAATTTGAGAGACACTGGAGAAGAATGTAACTTTGAAACCCAAAAACTTAGTGAAATATCTTTCTCTAAGCTAGATTTGGATTGAATATTATGACTTCTAATAGCAAACAAAATTTCCCATGTTCCTTTAGATTGAACAGTCTCTACATTCTCTAATTGTACTTTTTAGGTCCTACGTGGCCATAGCTAGTGCAAAGAAGAATCCAGGGACAAATTATATCCAGACACTGACTGACAATGATGTCTTGTGTGGCTGATTAATTTAAAGATCTTCTCAAAGGGAGCCTGGGTGGCTCAGTTGGTTTAAGCAGGTGCCTTAGGCCCAAGTCATGATCTCAGGGTCCTGAGATGGAGCCCTGCATTAGGCTTCCTGCTCAGTGGGGAACCTGCTTCTCTCTTTCAGTCTGCATGCCACTTTCCCTGCTTGTGCTCTCTCTGTCAAATAAATAAATAAAATCTTTAAAAAAAAATTATAGATTTTTTCAAGAAGATGTCAATTTCATCTTTGAATCTCCCTGGGATTAAACATGAGAATAAGCATAATGATTTAAATCTTACTGGAAAAACAAAAATAAACAAAATCATCCAGTAAACCTTGTTCTTATGTTATTGAAAACAAATAAATAGACATGATTTTTGTCTTTATAAAGTTGACATTCAGCAGCCAATTGATAAGGCAGAAAATTTCAAGTCCTGCGTTTAACAAATATGTAAATCAAGACAATACTTCTTGTGTCTCTAAAGATAATCAGTGAATTAGAATTTTACATATTGTTATGTAAAAATGAATTTTCAATTTTAAAAATGTATTAGTCAATCACACCAACAAGAAAAAGTATAAAATACATGTAATCATTTCAAAGGATACAAAAAATGCATTTGACAAAGTACAATACCCTTCATGATAAAAATCCTCAACAAAGTAGGTTTAAGGAGGGACCATACATCAACATAATAAAGGCCATATATGAAAAACCCATAGCTAACATTATTCTCAATGGTGGAAAACTGTAAGCTTTCACCTAAGGTGAGAAACAACACAAGTATGTCTACTCTTACTACTTTTATTCAATATAGTACTGGAAGTCCTAGCCACAGCAATCAGAAAACACAAAGAAATAAATAGCATCCAAATTAGTAAGGAAGAAGTAAAACTTTGACTTTTTGCAGATGACATGATATTACATATAGAAAGCCCAAAAGACTCAAACAAAAAACTACTTGAACAGATAAATGAATTCAGTAAGTTTGCAGGATACAAGTTGATATACAGAAATCCACTGCATTTCTATGCACTAACAATTAAGTAGCAGAAAGAAAAATTTTAAAGCAACCTCATATACAACTGCATGAAAAAGAATAAAATACCTAGGAACAAACTTAACCAAGGAGGTGAAAGACCAGTACTCTGAAAACTAAAATACTGATGAAAGAAATTGAAGCAACACAATTGGAAAGATATTTCATGCTCATGGATTTGAAGAACAAATATTGTTAAAATGTCCACATTACCCAAACTAATCTTTTTACCCAAACTGATTTTGTGAAATCCCTATTAAAATACCAACAGCATTTTTCACAGAATTAGACCAAATAATCCTAAAATTTGTATGGAACCTCAAAAGACCCAAATAGCCAAAGCGATCTTGAAAAAAAACAAAACTGGAGGTATCACAAGCCCAGATTTCAAGATATAGTACAAAGCTGTAGTAACCAAAACAGCATGGTACTGGCACAAAAACAGACACATAGATCAATGGAAGAGAATAGAGAGCCCAGAAATAACCCATGATTATATGATCAATTAATCTTCTACAAAAGTGGCAAGGGAGAAAAAAAAAAAAAAAGGAAGCAAGAATATGCAGTGGGGAAAAAAACAGTCTCCTGAACAAGTGGTGCTGGGAATGCTGGACAGGTACATGGAAAGGAATGAAACTGGATCACTTTCTTACACTATATGAAAATAAACTGAAAATGGATTAAGGACCTAAATATGAAATCTAAAACATGAAAATCCTCAAAAAGAGCACAGGCAGTAATTTCTCTGACATTGGCCACAGCTATACTTTTCTAGATATGTGTCCTGAGGCAAGAAAAACAAAACCAAAAATAAACTATTAGGACTACATCAAAAGAAGGAGCTTCTGCACAGTGGAGGAAGCAATCAACAAAACTAAAAGACAGCATACTGGATGGGGGAAGATATTTGCAAATGACATATCTGGGTTATATCCAAAATATATAAAGAACTTATACAACTCAATATAAAGAACTTGTACAACTCTACTCCCCCAAAACAAATAATCAAATAAAAAAAAATGGGGAGAAGACATGAACAGATATTTCTCCAAAGAAGACATACATATGGCCACAGACACATGAAATGGTATTCAATGTCATTCATCATTAGGGAAATGCAAATTGAAACCAAGTGAAATATCACCTCACACCTATCAGAATGGCTACAATCAACAACACAAGAACAAGTGTTGGTGAGGACGCAGAGAAGATATTACCCTAAGGCACTGTTGGTGGGAATGCAAAATGGTGCAGCCACTGTGGAAAACAGTATGTACATTCTTCAGAAATTAAAAATATAGACTTACTATATGATTCAGTAATTCCTCTACTGGGTATTTACCCAAAGAATATAAAAACACTAATTTGAAAAGATTTATGCATCCTTGTGTTTACCATGGCATTATTTATAATAGACAAATTATGGAAGCAGTCCTAGTCTCTATTGATAGTTGAATAGATAAAGAAGAAGTGGAGTATGTATCTAATGGACTATCACTCAACCATAAAAAAAGAATGAAATCTTGCCCTTTGCAACAATATGGATGGATCTAGAGAGTATAATTTGAAGTGAAATAACTCAGCTAGAGAAAGACAAATATCATATTATTTCACTCATCTGTGGAATTTAAGAAACAAAATAAATAAATGAGGAAAAAAGAGACAAACCAAAAACAGACCTTTAACTGTAGAGAAGAAACTGATGGTTCCTACAGGGGAGGTGGGTGGGTGGGGAATAGGGAAAGTGGTACAGAGGATAGAGAGTACATTTATCATAATGAGTACTGACTAATGTATGGAATTGTTGGATCACTATATTGTACATATAAAGTCACTATAATACTGTATGTTAGGGCGCCTAGGTGGCTCAGTGGGTTAAAGCCTCTGCCGTCGGCTCAGGTCATGATCTCAGGGTCCTGGGATGGAGCCCCCCATCAGTCTCTCTGCTCGGCAGGGAGCCTGCTTCCCTTCCTCTCTCTCTCTGCCTCCTCTCTGCCTACTTGCGATCTCTGTCTGTCAAATAAATAAATAAGATCTTTAAAAAAATACTGTATGTTAATTATACTGGAATTAAAAAAAAAACACTTTTGTTATTAGAACAATAAAAATAAACAAAAAACATTAAACATTCACTTATTTGAAGCAGTATTTACTGTCTTAAAAGTAGTTTATTAATCCTTAGTCTTTTCTAAGAAATAGTTCCTGTGTGCAATTGTGTTTTTTAAGTCTATGTGTGAGAAAAAAACAAAACTTTATGTTTTTCTTTTAGAAGGTAAAAGTCAGTCTGGGTAAGGTCAGAACTAGGAAAGCCAATTCAACTTAAAAGAATATCTGAGCCCTGACATCCCTGACCTGTGACCTATGATCTAGAGGAGATCGCCTCAAAGGACTATATGGCCTAATAATTCTCCAGTGGGAATGTAGAGCCTTGAGAAGCAGATGTGAAGAACATCAAGAAAGAAGCAATGTTTATTGCAGTTGGATTGCTACCATGCAGGGAAACTGAGTTCAGCAGGATATTCAGAGTACCAAGTGTAAATGCTAAAAAAATGAAAGAAAATGTTCAAAAAGTAACATAGAATAGTATGTGTGAAACCAGAATTTTTGCATAACAAACAGCAGACTTTGAAAAATCCTGAGGAAGCCTGATTAACTACTATAACCAGGATCACTCTAGATTCTTTTCAGCCAAGCCCATGAGGATAATCAGAATTCACAGAGAAAAAAAAAAAAATCCAAATATCTGTTCATCAAGCCTGGAATGTACCTAGACGGGGAAGAAGCCAAGTAGGTGACAGGAATGGGTCAGTAATAGAGATAGGTTGGGTGACATGATGTTGAAAGGACAGGAGAAGAAATACAAACAGGGGGCGAAATCAATTGGTAGGATCTGTGTAGACTTACAAATGAGCCACTTGAAAGATAAGACAAATGATGATGTCACCAAAATGGGGATGGCATCAAAATACTTAAAGACAAACCTTCAAGTACACGGATAGATAAATAATAACTGATACTACAGGAGTTCTAGGAAAAGAGAGACCATCTGGGCTAAAATATTTGAGAAGGCTCATCACAGTGGATGCATCTTCAGGTTTTGAAAATTGTTAGGACTTTACTAGGCTGAATAGGAAAATTGCTACAAAACAACTAACATTGAAACCTCTCTAAAACAAATAGCAACTATAAAAAGCAATAAACTTGCCAAATTTAAAATAAAATATACAAGAGACGATAGAAAACCAGAAAAGTGTAAAATAGGAATTTTTTTTTTTTTTTAGTTTTGTACATCTCTTTGCTTCTATTAAGTGTATCTATTATGCTTGCAGTGGGATGCCTCAGAGATAGGAACTTTTTTCAAATGCCAAAAAAATCCTCTAATTGCTAAGTATGTCATAATTAATGTAAAAGAAGATTAAGTCCAATAAAATATTTCAAAAAAGGATATTCTGAGATTTGATCTAAATGATAGCTACATGCATTGCAGTTAAACAAGCCCAATCACACCTCTCATTTAAGATTGTGAATACCTGCCCTTCAAGGTATTTTCACTTCACAGTGGTTACTTAAGACCTTTAAAAACTGTTAAGTCAATGTTGATGGAGAATGGTATTAGATTTTTAAAATTTCCATTGAGATTGAGGAAAAAATTCAGTAAAGCTATGACAAGTCTGTTTTTTGGATCTTAAGTGTGTTAAAAAATAACAATTTTACTGCATAAAAGCCCTAATAAAGTGCTTGAATCTATTATGTTAACTAAGTGGACTAAGTTAACTAAGGATAATGACTTAATGAAATTTTAGGTAGGGTTCTGAAGGAATTAAATATTGAGAATTAAAGTACACTTAGTGAAATTTAATTCCCAAAATTATACCATATAAATGACAAAAATATATAAACTAATAAAAATAATTTATGACCCCTACATGCTCTTACCACATTCCTACCTAGAAACCTCAGATTAAACAGAATTACCAGGAAAAATAAGGAAGAATGACACTATTTTGGGGGTGACAGGTTCTTTTTTTAATGAATTTCAGTTTTTTTCCTAGTCCTTGTTATTTTTTAGTGTACTTTATGAAGGATGAAAAGTTAAGTTCATTTTCTCATTAGATTCATTCTTTTCCATTGGCAGACATCAACTCTCCCCATTACTGAGCCCTCACTTCAGATTTAAGTGTGTGGGGGGGGTTCTCTTGTCCATCAACTATCTGTTAAAGTTCATGATTCTTCAATCAGAGAAACTGAGTATCTACTTAAAGCTTTAAAAAATTTGTGTGAGACAAAAGTGAATTCAAAGCAAACTGAATGATACAGAAAGTACTGCTTTATAATTCACAAGTCCACAATGAGAACATAGTTGTCATAAATATTTAAATATCATAGCATCAAAATACTTATAGACAAATCTTCAAGTGCATGAACAGATAAATAATAATAGATACAGAAATGGGGATGTATCTCTTTTTACCTCATGTTAGATTGTCTAACCAAAAATAAAAGTAAGAATAGAAGGGATTTTAACAAAGGTATTGATAAGTTAAATGGATATGATCTATAAACATAGGTAGTACAAAAAAGAACTCATCTATGGAATAGTTGCAAAGATGGACTACATATTGAAGTCAAAGAAAAAGTCATTTAATTTCAAATTTGAAATAGCATAGACTACATTATCAGATGATAATATAATTCAACTGAGGCTGCCCTTCTGGGACACTGTACAAAATCCACATCCATACCTTGCTCCTGTTGGTAGGATTCAGGAGTCCAGGGATTTCTTTAGGTGGAATAGTGAGAGGCTGTTACTGACCAAGTTTTGGCAACACAGTTTGCTTAAGATCCTAAAAGGCATCAAGATTTTTTACTCTGGTCAATTCCATAAGAATGAGGAAACTGTATACAGAGACAAAGATCTTAGCCTAAGAAATTTTATCTTCTGGCTACTCATCTTTTTCTCAACCCATTTGTCAGTTTGGAAAATTGCCACTGATGTTGCACTCCTTTTGTTTGGCAGGGAAAGCTTAAAAAAAGTAGTGCTGGGGAAATTTTTGGAACATCAGTGTTATCAGTCTCATGTTTGCTAATTTTACTGCTTCAATAATATATATAATAGATTAGGGTTCATAAAACAGAAATCACTCCTGCTAAGTTAAATAGAAAGGGATTTAACAGAGGGAATTTGGTGCTTACGTAAGCAGTGGGAGAGCGAAAGTTGAGTCTGGGAGGCTTTAGGCTGAATTTCTAGGAACGACTCACAGAATAGCACTGCAGAACTGGCCCACAAATAGCTGCTACCTTTGCTGCAGCCAGGAAGCTGAGGGACCGGAAGCCATCATTACAGTAGGAAGCTGCAGGATCTTGCCATTCTGACACAAACTGGCCTGGCCCAGGTAGTTACTTACCTCTCAACACTTACAAAACAAAACAAAACAAAACAAAACAAAACAACCCTAACTAATTAAAGTCACTTTATACTGTGTTTTTGGCAAGTAGTGGTTGTATTCGAAATTAAATATCCCCTCTCCTGCAACCATGAAGATTTCCTTCTAAATAGTAGTCATGTAAACCTTAACAAAAGGGAACAAAATATTTCAATCACCAAAGAAAAAAATTAAAAAGCACCATGGCTTTGATTCATGATTTTATTTATTTATTTATTTATGTGAGATGCATTGCTGTTGTGTGGTTAAGCAAAAGGCTTTGAGGTCATACAACTTGAGTTCAAACTCCATTATTAACTGTGAAAGCCATGGGCAGTTTAATCATGCTAAGCTTTAATTTCATTATCTATAAAATAGCATGATAATAACAGTGACACCTCATGGAGTCATTATATAAATTAAATAAAATGGTGTCCTGAAGTGCTTAAAAATGTTACCTGGCACATCATAAACCATCAATGATGGTGAGACAGGTTTTATTATCACCACCTTACTACTTGCTGTTCCTTCTTTTTTCAAGTACACCATCTCTTTAAGTCAAAATCTCACATCTGCCATGATGATTCCAGAGGCAGTTGACTTCCTAAATAACAAAATCCATTGATCTTTTCTCAGTCCACGTGATTTTGTTGTCTCTCCCGACTTTGACATTGTTCATCATTTTCATCAATTCTCATCACCATTGACAGTGATGGCATTTATCAGCTTTCATTCTTACCCCTGATTCCACACTTCATACTCAATCTGTCCGAGTAACTACAGTAATGTATGTCGTTATATTTTCCTTTTCCATCTATCATCCTGGTGCCAACCCTCATTATCTTATGCCTGTGCATTTTTTTTAATTCACTTATTGACAGCTTACTCTTTTTCATTATCTCTGCTTCAGTTAATTTTGCATACCGACTGACAGATGAATATCTTTAAAATAGTGACTATGTCATTCTCATACTCAGATCAGTGACTTTCTATTGCCTTAAGTTCAAATACATTGGTCTGCTTTTCAAAACATTTCTCAATCTGATGCTTCTCATCTTTGTATCCAATCGTTTTATGAAACATGGTGCTCATTAAATATTATGCTTTTTTTGAGGCCTTTCTTCATACAGAAAGTTGCCTAGAATGCACTCTCTCTAGCAATTTCCACCTCCTAAATTCTTACTTATCATTCAAGGTCTAGTTAAAATGCTTTCTCCCCTTGGAAGATTTCTCTGCTAACTCCAATTAGGAGCGATCCCTCCCTTTACACAACACTAAAGATTTATATCCATCATCGAGTGTGTCATATGTGTATCCAATTTTTGGTAAACATGACCTAACTACCATACTATGCCAGAGTCAGAAAACTTCCTGAACGGCCAGATAGTAAACATTTAAGTAAATATGGTTTAGGGACCATATAATCTTTCTCACAACTACTCAACTCTGTCTTCTTAGTGAGAAAGCAGGTATAAAAAATATGTTAAAATGAGCATGAGACTTTCAAATAATACTTTATTTACACACCAAAAAAAAAAAAAAAACCAAACAACCCCACAAAAAAAAACAAAAAACCAAACAATTGACCAGCCCAAGCATTGTAGTTTGCCGACCACTGCATTAGACGATCAGCTTCTGAAATACTCAAACCATGCTATTGTTGTTTGAACACTGCTAAAACTGCTACTAAAAATTCATTCAGTACCTCTCTACGGTCTACACCAGGCACTATGCAAGTGCTTTTATGCATATGTTTATAAATCACTGCTGAGCCTTTAAAAGAAAGTGTTGTTATATTCCATTTGCAGATAAGGGGATTGAGGTGCTTATCACAATTGAAATTGTTATATATTTTTTTTAAGATTTTATTTATTTATTTGTCAGAGAGAGAGAGGGAGAGAGAGCGGGCACAGGCAGACAGAATGGCAGGCAGGGGCAGAGGAAGAAGCAGGCTCCCTGACGAGCAAGGAGCCCGATGCGGGACTCGATCCCAGGATGCTGGGATCATGACCTGAGCCGAAGGCAGCTGCTTAACCAACTGAGCCACCCAGGCGTCCCTGAAATTGTTATTTTTATGTATATGTTTACTTGTTTATTTGTCTTTCCCTCTAAAAGGAAATTCTGCAAAAACAAATAACAAGTTTGTCTCATTTGCTTTTGTGTCTGGCAGAGTAAGATATTCAACAAGTGTTTATCTAGTAAATGTCGAGGGTCACACAAAAAGTAAATAATGGAACAGGAATTAAAGTTCACATTTTTCTTTTTTCAACATTACTTCATTTTGTTCCTTTAAATATTCCTTGAGAACTTACCACATGCTGTGGGTTTATGACCTCTCAACTATGCAAAACTGCCTATTATATTGTATACCATACAACCAATGCCTCTAGATCTCTGTTCTGAGTACTTAAAATATAGGTATTGTTATGATCTCTACAGATAAAATTTAGACGCAGAAAACTTAAGCACCTCACCCAAGGTCGAATATCTAGTATGTGGTAATGTGGTATAATCCAGTGCCTTTAAAATAAAACACATTTTATTTCTTTTAACAACTAGTTTCTATATACTAATAAATATTTGCTTTATTCTTACCTTTTCTTTTGTCTGTGTTAAGACCTTATGTTTTATAATAAGCTGCCTAACATAACAATAAGATCCATGTTTCCTGAGAATATTCCTCCCTAAAATTCACTTTTAATTCTGGTCATACAAACCATCTCATTTTCACCTTTTCATTTGCTCAAATTGCTTCCACAATCTAGAATACCTTTCATTTCTTGTATGTCACTCCAAACTCTAAAGGTAGGAAAATTTTAATAAATATCTTTTAAGTTTAATAACACCATCTCCTAAAAGGTAGAAAATATTCACTTAGGTTCTAAACTATACCTGAATTTAGTCTGTACCTAGTCTTCCTAAAATGAATTAGCTTGTGGGTCAAACCCTAATATTTGACATCTTACACCAATGTCCCAATTAACATAATAATGAGCTAGTAAGGAGGAGGAAGCAAGATGGTGGAGGAGTAGGAGACTGAAATATCATTAGGTCCCAGGAGTTCAGCTAGATAATTATCAAACCATTCTGAACAGGAAGAGAAGAACAGCAACATCAAAAAGAAGAAAAGCAGCAATTCTAGGAATAGAAAATTGACCACTTTCTGGAAGGAACAGGAAGAGAAGAGAAGAAGGAACAGGAAGAAAAGAAGAACAGGATCATCAAAGAGAAGAAGAGCAGCAATTCTAGGAATAGAAAATTGATCACTTTCTGGAAGGTAGGACTTGTGGACAAGAGATTCTGAAGTGATGGGAAGATAGATGGTGGAGGGGAGGGGCTGGCTCCCAGCAAGCGGTAGAGCAGTGGAGTACAAAATCAGAACTTTTAGAAGTCTGCTCCATGGAGGGATGTCACTGCAGAGGCTAAGCAGAGTGGAGCCATCCCAGGGACAGTGTGATCTCAGGACCTGTGGGGTCACAGAAAGACCAGGGGTGTCTGAGTGTGGCAGAGCTGCCAGGTATTGGAGTGGGGAAGCCAACTATAGAGGCGGAGTGAGGAGTGCACTATCAGCTCAGGGTTACCATAAACAGTGATCCGAGACACAGTGAGACCACTTCTCTTTGAGCAGGGACCCCACAAGAGGCCCATCCAGCCACTTCCTCTTCCAGGAGGAGTGGCATAGGAGCATGCAGCAGGACTCTGCTGGGTTTGGAGACTCCAAATGGGCTGTGTGCCAGAGATAGAAATACTCAGTTATAGGCCAGGGTGAGCATGGAGTGAGGCCGGAGACCAGGGAGACAGAAGGGATTGACTGCTTTTCTCTGAGGGTGCACTGAGGAGTAGGGCCCTGAGCTCTCGTCTCCTCTGGCCAGAGATTGGGAGGCCGCCATTTTCATTTCCATTCTCCAAAGCTCCATGGAAAGTGTTCAGGGAACAAAAGCTACCAAGAGCGAATCCAAGCAGATTACTTAGCCTGGCCCCTGGCATGGGCAATGCAATTCCACCTCCAGCAAAGACATTTGAGAATCACTGCAATAGGCCCCTCCCCTAGAAGATCAGCAAGAACCATCCAGCCAAGAACAAGTTTACGGATCATTTTGAACTCTGGAACTCGAGAGCCAAGGGAAAGCAATGCATAGAGCTTTTTTTCTGATGATTCTCTAGTCTTTCAAAGTTAAATAATTTTTATTTTTTCTTATTCTATGTTTCTTAACTTTTCCTTTCCTCTTTTAATGGTTTTTAACTCTTTTATCAATACTTTTAAAAAAAACTCTTTTAAAATTTTCATTGTTATAGTCATATTTTATACCTTCATAGTATTTAACCTTATTTTTTGTATACATATAGAGTTTGTTGTTGTTGTTGTTGTTGTTTGTTTAAAATTTCGGTATATAATTTCTTCTAATAGATCAAAATATACCCTATATCTAGTGCATGGTTTTGTTTGAGTCTCCAGCCTTATCACATTCTCCACTCTTTTTTTTTTCTTTTTAAAACCAAATTATCAATTCCTTTTTTAGAACCTTTTTAAATTTTTACTTTTACAGTCATATTCCATCCCTTCATCATGTTTACCCTTATTTTGTATATATATAAATTTGTCCTTCTTTAAAATTTTGGGAGGTAGTTTCTTCTAAAAGACCAGAATACACCCAAAGTGAAGTGGGTGGCTCTGTTCTATTTGCCAGTCATATATGTATATGTATATGTATATCTATATCTATCTGTATCTATGTCTATATCCCCCCCTCACTTCTCTCCCCCCAGTTTTGGGTCTCCTCTGATTTGGTTAGTGTATATTTTTCTGGGGTCTGTGCCACCCTTTTAGTATTTTCTTCTCTCATTCATCTATTCTTATCTAGATAAAATGACAAGGCAGGAAAACTCACCACAAAAAAAGAACGAGGCAGTACCAACAACTAGAGACCTATTCAATACAGACATTAGTATTATGTCAGAACTAGAGTACAGAATGATGATTACCAAGGTGATAGCTGGGCTCAAAAAAAGAATAGAAGATATGAGAGAATCCCTTTCTGGAGAAATAAAATCCCTTTCTTCCTGGAGAAATAAAAGAACTAAAATCTAACCAAGTTGAAATTTAAAAAACTATTAATGAGATGCAATAAAAATGGAATCTCTTACTGCTAGGATAAATGAAGCAAAAGAGAGAATTAGTGAAATAGAAGCCCAAATGATGGAGAATAAAAAAACTGATCAAAAGAGAGACAAACAAATACTGGATCACAAGGAGACAATTTGAGAGATGACTGATACTATAAGACAAAACAATATTAATGTAATTGGGATCCCAGAAGAAGAAGAAAGAGAGAGGGGGGCAGAAGGTATATTGGAGTGAATTATAGTAGAGAATTCCCCAAATATGACAAAGGAAACAAGCAACAAAATCCAGGAGGCAAGGAGAACCCCCCCTCAAAATGAATAAAAATAGGTTCATAACTCATCATCTAATAGTAAAATTTACAAGTCTTACTGACAAAGAGAAAATCCCAAAAGCAGCTCAGGACAAGATGTATGTAACATACAATGGTAGAAAGAGTAGATTGGCAGCAAACTTAACCACAGAGACCTGGCAGGCCAGAAAGGACTGGCATGATCTAGTCAGAGCACTAAACAAAAAAATATGCAGCCAAGAATACTATATCCGGCTAGGCTATCACTGAAAAAAGAAGGAGAGAAAAAGCTTCGAGGACAAACAAAAATTAAAAGAATTTGAAAATATCAAACCAGCCCTACAGGAAATATGGAAATGGGTCCTCTAAGCAAAGACAGAGCCTAAAAGTAATAGACCAGAAAGAAACAGAGAAAATATAAAGTAACAGTCACCTTACGGGCAATACAATGGCAAGAAATTCATATCTTTCAATAGTTACCCTGAATGTAAATGGGCTAAATGCCCCAATCAATAGACACAGGATATCAAAATGGATAAAAACAATAAGACCTATCAATATGCTCTCAACAAGAAACTCATTTTAGACCCAAAGACACCCCCAGCCATAATGTGAGGGGGTGGAAAACAATTTACCATGCTAATGGACATCAAAAGAAAGCTGGTGTGGCAATCCTTATATCAGATAAATTAGATTTTAAGCCAAAGACTACAATAAGAGATGAGGAAGGACATTATATCATACTCAAAGGGTCTGTCCAACAAGAAGATCTAACAATTTTAAATATCTATGACCCTAACATGGGAGCAGCCAATTATATAAACCAATTAATAACAAAATCAAAGAAATACATTGACAATGTGTTTGACACATTGACGATAATACAATAATCATAGGGGACTTTAACACCTCCCACACTGTTATGGACAGATCATCTAAGCAAAAGATCAACAAGGAAATAAAGGCTTTAAATGACACACTGGACCAGATGGACCTCATAGATATATTAAGAATATTCCATCTCAAAGCAACAGAATACACCTTCCTCTCTAGTGCACATGGAACATTCTCCAGAATGGATCACATCCTGGGTCACAAATCAGATCTCAGCTGGTACCAACAAATTGGGATCATTCCCTGCATATTTTCAGACCACAATGCTCTGAAGCTAGAACTCAATCACAAGAGGAAAGTTGGAAAGAACTCAAATACATGGAGGCTAAAGAGCTTGAATCAACCATGGAATGGGTCAACCAGGAAATTAAAGAAAAATTTAAAAACTCATGGAAACAAATGACAATGAAAACACAACTGTTCAAAATCTTGAAGACATAGCAAAGGCAGTCCTGAGAGGGAATTACATAGCAATACAAGCATTTCTCAAGAAATAAGAAAGGTCTCAAGTACACAACCTAACCCTACACCAAAAGGAGTGGGAGAAACAACAGCAAAGAAAGCCTAAACCCAGCAGGAGAAGAGAAATAATAAAGATCAGAGCAGAAATCAATAAAATAGAAGCAAAACAAAACAAAACAAAATAAAAGCAGTAGAGCAAATCAACGAAACTAGGAGCTGGTTCTTTGAAAAAATAATAAGATTGATAAACTCCTGGCCAGACTAATTAAAAGGAAAGAGAAAGGACCCAAGTAAAAAAAAAAAAATAAAATAAAAAAAAAATAAAAAAAAAATCATGAATGAAAGAGGAGAGATCACAACCAACCCCATAGAAATACAAACAATTAGAAGAACATATTATGAGCAACTATATGCCAGAAAATTTGCCAATCTGGATGAAATAGATGCATTCCTAGAGACATATAAACTATCACAACTGAACCAGGAAGAAATAGAAAGCCTGAACAGACCCATAACCAGTAAGGAGATTGAAGCAGTCCTCAAAAATCTCCCAACATACAAGAGCCCAGGGCCAGATGGCTTCCCAGGGGAATTCTACCAAACATTTAAAGAAGAATTAATACCTATTCTCCTGAAACTGTTCCAAAAAGTAGAAATGGAAGGAAAACTTCCAAACTCATTTTATGAGGCCACTGTTACCTTGATCCCCAAACCAGACAAAGACTCCAGGAAAAAGGAGAGTTACACACCAATAGCCTTGATGCACACAGGTGCAAAAATTCTCACCGAAATACTAGCCAATAGGATCCAACAGTACATTAAAAGGATTATTCACCACGACCAAGTGGGATTTATTCCAGGACTGCAAGGCTGGTTCCACATCCACAAATCAATCATTGTGATACAATACATTAATAAAAGAAAGAAAAAGAACCATATGATACTCTTAAGAGATGCTGAAAATGCATTTAACAAAGTATAGCATCCTTTCTTGATCAAAACTCTTTAAAGTGTAGGGATAGAGCATACATGCCTCAATATCATCAAAGCCATCTATGAAAAACCCACAGTGAATATCATTCTCAGTGGGAAAAGCTGAGAGCTTTTCCGCTAAGGTCAGGAACAAGGCAGGGATGTCGAGTATTACCACTGTTATTCAACATAGGACTAGAATTCCTAGCCTCAGCAATCAGAAAACAAAAAGAAATTTAAGACATCCAAATCAGCAAAGAGGAAGTCAAACTCTCACTCTTTGCAGATGATATGTTCCTTTATGCGGAAAACCCAAAAGACTCCACTCCATAACTCTAGAACTCATACAGGCTTTCAGTAAAGTGTCAGGATATAAAATCAATGCACAGAAATCAGTTGTATTTCTATATACCAACAGCAATACAGAAGAAATAGAAATTAAGGAGTTGATCCCACTTACAATTGTACCCAAAACCATAACATACCTAGGAATAAACCTAACCAAGGAGGCAAGGAATCTACTCAGAAAACTATAAAGTACTCATGAAAGAAATTGAGGAAGACACAAAGAAATGGAAAAATGTTCCATGCTCATGGATTGGAAGAACAAATATTGTGAAAATGTCTATGCTACCTAAAGCAATCTACACATTTAATGTAATCCCTATCAAAATACCATCAATTTTTTTCAAAGAAATGGAACAAATATTCCTAAAATTTATATGGACCCAGAAAAGACCTTGAATAGCAAGAGGAATGTTGCAAAAGAAAGCCAAAGTTGGTGGCATCACAATTCCAGACTTCAGTAGTTACTACAAAGCTGTTATCATCAAGACAGTATGGTACTGGTACAAAAACAGACACATAGATCAATGGAATATAATAGAAAGCCCAGATATAGACCCTCAACTCTATGGATAACTAATCTTTGACAAAGCAGGAAAGAATGTCCAATGGAAAAAAAGACAGTCTCTTCAACAAATGGTGTTGGGAAAATTGGACAGCCACATACAGAAGAATGAAACTGGACCATTTCCTTACACCACACACAAAAATAGACTTTAAATGGATGAAAGACCTCAATGTGAAACAGGAATCCATCAAAATCCTTGAGGAGAACGCAGGTAGCAACCTCTTCCACCTCATTAACTTCCTCTTAGAAATATCACCAAAGGCAAGTAAGGTAAGAGCAAAAATGGACTATTGGGACTTCATCAAGATCAAAAACTTTTGCACAGCAAAGGAAACAGTCAATAAAACCAAAAGACAACTGACAGAATGAGAGAAGATATTCACAAATGACATATCAGATAAAGGGCTAGTATCTAAAATCTATAAAGAGCTTAGCAAACTCAACACCCAAAGAACAAATAATCCAATCAAGAAATGGGTAGAGGATATGAACAGACAGTTCTGCAAAGAAGACATCCAGATGGCCAACAGACACATAAAAAAGTGTTTCACATCACTTGGCATCAGGGAAATACAAATCAAAACCACAATGAGATACCACCTCACACCAGTCCAAATGGGTAAAATTAACAAGTCAGGAAATGACAGATGTTGACAAGGATGCAGAGAAAGGGGAACCCTCCTACACTGTTGGTAGGAATGCAAGCTGGTGCAGCCACTCTGGAAAACAGCATGGAGACTCCTCGAAAAGTAGAAAATAGAGCTACCCTATGACCCAGCAATTCCACTACTGGGTATTTACCTTAAAGATACAAATGTAGTGATCCGAAGGGGCATGTGCACCCGAATGTTTATAGCAGCAATGTCCACAATAGCCAAACTATGGAAAGAACCTGGAAGTACAACCACAGATGAATAGATAAAGAAGTGTTGTATATATACAATGGAATATTATGCAGCCATCAAAAGAAATGAAATCTTGCCATTTGCAATGACATGGCTGGAACTAGAGGGTATTATGCTGAGCGAAATAAGTCAATCAGAGTCATATGATCTCTCTGATATGAGGAATTTGAGAGACAGAGTGGGGGAGGTTGGGGGGTAGGAAAGGAAAAAATGGAACAAGATGGGATCGGGCGGGAGATAAACCATAAGAGACTCTTAATCTCACAAAACAAACTGAGGGTTGCTGGGGGTGTGGGGTAGGGATAAGGTGGCTGAGTTATGGTCACTGGGGAGGGTATGTGCTATGGTGAGTGTTGTGAAATGTGTAAGCATGATGATTCACAGACGTGTATCCCGGGGCAAATAATATATTATATGTTAATAAAAAATAATATCAATGAGCTAGTAATAGATACAATAGTTTGCATCCAAGTTTTATTTTTTGTACACTATTTATCAAGTTTCTCATTAGTGAGACATTAGCCATCATTTATCTTTCATTCCACATATTTAAATATGCCATTCTTCCATTTCTAGGCTGTGATTTGGCTAAGACTAGGAGCTGTGACTGATTCCTCATGGTATTTTTAATAAAGAGTTATCAGTAGACAATTGTGAAGTGACTGAATGAAGGTGTATGTACACATGAATATGTGAACATCTACTTTATCTAATTCTAATTAGAACTCATCTTAAATTTACCTCTTAAATACTTCTCAAACCTTTACTCCTATCCTTATTCACCACAACTGCTTTAGTTCAGGTCCCCAGAACCTTCCACCAACATTCTCATAATAGCAGTGTCCCTGGCCTCCTACATTGCATTTCCTCAAACTTTTCAGTCTGTCCTCCTCTTTGCTACCAAACTAGGAAATGTAGTTTCCTTCATAGATTATATACTTTTCAGTGTCTTCCCATCCTATACTACAGATGTGAGCTAAAACTCTTTAGAACTGCATATAAGTCCCTCTTGCCCAGTTCTCCTGGCTCATTTCTCTGTTCACATGCATTCTGTACCCTAGTCACACTGAGGACAGGACTTGGAAGTTTCTGAAACATATCATACTCTTCCACCTAAGCCTAACTGCAGACATGTATTTCCTTCTGGGCAGAATCCACCCCCTCCCCACTCCTTCTGTGAAACACACTTTTCTCCTAGTGTGGGATTCTTTCTTGACTTTCAAGGTTGAATATAAATATCACTTACATTATGAAGGCTTTATCCATGCCCAAAATGGAAATTAATGCTCTTTCCACTATTTCCGTAGCCCCCACCCATTTTTTTTCTGAATACCTTTACACTGATTATAATTAGATTATATAGCTTTTTTTTTTCCATTGAACTAAAAAAATCTTTGAGGGTAGCAGCCTTCAGACATCTGTACCCTTATCATAATGCCTGCCATATAGCTGTCCCCAAAATATATTTTTTTAAAGATTTTTAAAATTTATTTGACAGACAGAGATCACAAGTAGGCAGAGAGGCAGGCAGAGAGAGAGGAGGAAGCAGACTCCCCGCTCAGCAGAGAGCACAATGTGGGGCTCAACCCCAGGACGCTGGGATCATGACCAGAGCTGAAGGCAGAGGCTTTAACCCACTGAGCCACCCAGGCGCTCCTTAGCAAATATCTTTTAATGAATGACTTAAACAATCAATCAATACATTTATCTTGACATTAAAGAAGTTGTGCTATGGAGATAATGACCATTCAAAACAAAATTTTGGTATTATAACATATATAAAAAGATTGAGTACAGCATTTTTAAAAATCATGATATGTTATATATTCATATACTTTATTTGGAAAGAAATTTCACATGTAGGCATTAAATTGCTTAAGCAAATAATGTCTGGTATTTAAAAATGGACAACCTGCCAATTGCATTATAAGACGTTCCTAATTATAAAAGGATATATAAAGGAAATTGGATTGATTTTTGATGGCTATAGTATAAAATTAATTATATAGTTATACTAAATGTACCATGAATATATTAATTTTCCTAAATGATATTTAATTTTTGGTCTCTAGTTTTCCTATTTAATTACTGCTAATTACAAATTTGGTAACTATTTTAGGTTTTGAGGACAATACAAGAAAACCTTTCAAAAAAAAAAGCTAATTTAAAAATTGAAAGAATTCTTATTTTTTTACTTATAATTTTTTATTTTTTATTAACATATAATGTATTATTAGCCTCAGGGGTACAGGTCTGTGAATCACCAGGTTTACACACTTCACAGCACTTACCGTAGCACATACCTTCCCCAGTGTCCATAACCACACCACCCTCTCCCTACCTGCCTCCCTTCAGCAACCCTCAGTTTGTTTTGTGAGATTAAGAGTCTCTTATGGTTTGTCCAAAAGAATTCTTATTTTACTGATGGGGCCAGTAGAACAACATTTTAGTAGACCCCCCACATCGCCATTATGTGCTCTAGAATGTTTTTGTGAGAGAAATTGCAAGCCAATATATTATCTGCTTTTACCATCCAAAGCAAAGAAATTCTCTGGTTTAACTCACTGCCCGAGTCACTGGAATTTGAGGCACCTCTAGTTGTTCAGTGGGACATTTGACCAGAAACAATCTCAGGAGACTATCATATTATCAATCTTCCCAGAAGGAAAAATTTGACATGAGGGGTAAATAAAAAATATCATTATACTAATCTTGGCAAAAACATTTTTCCTTGTGGCTCCAGGACCTGTTATGAGCCCAAAATGTCTCTGCCTTAGACAGTGGGGTTGGGGTTCATGTTGATGCAGAATCAGTTTTCTGGGGAAAAAAACTGATGTTTAATTTAAGCAAGATGAAGAAAACCCAGTCATATCAATAAAAAGTAGAAAGGAATGGTCAAGTGAGGTACATTTTCCTAGCAACTGGTAAGTGTTTTCTGGCAAAAATAACGTTTAGAGCTAGGACTGAATTCAGTAGACACTGGTTGAATGAATGAATATTGCAATTCAAGGTGTAAACATCCTATGAAATAAAGCACTACTTTAAAAAAAAAAGAAGGGATGACTCCTAGTTAGAGAATATACAATTTTGGATACATTTTGCCATACTAAAATTGGATATTTTAGGATGGCAGAGTATATCAAATAAATGCCAATTCATCTATACAGTAATCCCCAGAGAAGCTTCCCACAATTTTTCAATTAAATGTTCATTTGGGATGCCTGGGTGAATCAGTCATTAAGTGTCTGCCCTCCACTCAAGTCATGACCCCAGGATCCTAGGATCAAGCCCTGCATCAGGCTCCCTGCTCAGCAGGAAGTTGGCTTCTCCCTCTCCCACTCCCCCTGTTTGTGTTCCTGCTCTAGCTGTGTCTCTATCAAATAAATAAATAAAATCTTTTTTAAAAATTAACTAATTAAATGCTCATAAAGAACAAGAAGAGGAAGAAAAAGACAATGATGAAGAGATGAAGACAAAAAAGATGACAATGACAAGAAGAAAAGAAGCATTATAAGAAATAATAAGGGCTCTGATTTCAGCAACCAGCTGATGGTAAAAAGATACTTTATCTCATGAAAGAAAACCATTCTCTTTGCTTAAAATAAGAGTAGAAACTACTGCATCACTCTGCTAAAATATATCCCTTTCATAAGAGAACTAAGGTATTTGTAAACCACTAATATTTTCCAGCTCCCTTTCCACTTTGGAATGCCATTAGCTCCATGAAAACAAAGTGTGTTTATTTCAGTTCACCACCGCATTAAGTAGAACAGTACCTGGAACCCAGTTTTGTATTCAATAACTACATTTGAAATGAATGTGTGTTGAATGTTTTTTTTTTTTTTTAGTATTATTTCTCCAATTCCAACTTCTTCCCTTTTCTATCTTTTGCTCACCCATCTATCTATCTATCTATCTATCTATTTATTTATTTATTATTTTTATTGACATATAATGTATATATTATTTGCCCCAGGAGAACAAGTCCGTGAATTGTCAGGCTTACACATTTCATAGCACACATTCTTTCCCAGTCATTTGGATACTGCCCCTATGGAACAACACATTATGTTCTGACACATGTGGACTCCATAAAGAAATTATGAGGAACCTTATTAGTACAAATTAGATAATGTAATTTTCTTTATAAACCACTGATTCAGTGACACAGAGCCAGGCAAAATGGCTGGGAGTATATCCAATTTTAGGATGGCAGTTATGTTCAGTGAATGTTAGCTAGACTACAAATTTTGTTCAAGGAAATGCATTTTTACCTAGCCCCTACAGAGTGGATGCTGTATTAAACTCTACTCTGCTATGTTAAACAAGTTTAACAACTGGTTCTGGAGGAAGGGAATAATTCTGATTTGTGGGCTTTGCTTGATTTCTATGATGTATTTTAAGACCATATGAATTAATGCACAGTTATGGAGCTGGCTCCAAGATAACACTATCTCTAGGTACTTATACCTCAAAAACAAACAAAAAATAAAATAAAACTAATAGAATAAGTGGAATAAAATAAAATAATAATAAAAAATTCATTCCTTATTATTTGCAAAGTACCATATAACTTCTTTATTGTCCGTATATTAATGTGTCATGTATTCTTTCTGTGTTTTATTAATTATGAAAATGTTGTGTCCATGGTGATTTATGAGTTCCTTACAAGCAGAAAAATTAATTCAGTTATTTATTCAGCAAATGTTTATTATTTGCAACTATGTGAATTCTCTGTAATAAAACACATAATGGACTCACAATAAAGTGGAATTCAGAACAAGTTGCTTAATAAACTAGATTTTCTCAGGATTCTGTGTAATTCTGTCAGCTTTCCAACTTCCTTCTGGACTGATAGGCTGTTATGTCTCAAGCTTTCTCATGCAATATTTGTTGTCTGCACAACCTAGACATAATTTCTTTTTTGTATGTATCTTTGAATATATTTACATATAACTATCCAAGGGGTGCCTGGGTGGCTCAGTGGGTTAGGCCTCTGCCTTCGGCTCGGGTCATGATCTCAGGGTCCTGGGATGGAGCCCCACATCGGGCTTTCTGCTCTGTGGGGAGCCTGCTTCTCCTCTCTCTCTGCCTGCCTTTCTGCCTACCTGTGATCTCTGTCTGTCAAATAAATAAATAAAAACTTTGGTACATATAAATAACCAAAATAAAAGAAGCCTCTTCTAGGTAGAGATTGTATCTGATTGTTCTGCATCTTTAGAAACCACTCAAAGAATTTTTATGACTCTGTAGTTCTTCTCTATATCCTGTATTTTCTAGCAGACAGATTACATTCTCAATAAATATTGGTGGCATTTATTTTTTATTTATTTATTTATTTTATTTATTTATTTGACAGAGAGAGATCACAAGTAGGCAGAGAAGCAGGCAGAGAGAGGAGGAAGCAGGCCTCCCGCTGAGCAGAGAGCCTGATGCGGGGCTCGATCTCAGGACCCTGAGATCATGACCTGAGCCGAAGGCAGAGGCTTTAACCCACTGAGCCACCCAAGCGCCCCTATTGGTGGCATTTAGTGGAATGATTTTGTCAAACTCATATAATTCTTCATTCAGTTTCTTGGCGTAGTTACACAATTTATGTAAAGACTAAATATGTCACTATTTTAAAATACTGAATAAAAGCTATATTTACCTCTCTATTTAAAAAATACATTAAAAATACATTAATTTTTGGCATACTATGACAAAATAAAATTTTCCTGACTAACCATTTGAATCTGGATATAAATCATACCATATTGCCAAACTATGACAGAGAAAAAAATCACATTAATAAATGTGATTCAATTTCAATGATTCAATTAAATCATTGAAATAAAGTTCCTAGCCTTTCTATTATTATAGTTAGGAATAAAACAACTGATTCTCATAAAATCTTTAAGGTTGCAAAGATATTAGTACTATCTATATTTTTCTGAAAACATAAAAGACTGTTAACCCTAAGAATATAAACAAAGAGTTAGAACTAAAGCATTTTTGACTTTTCATCCAGATATAAAATACTTTATAAACATAGCTACTCTTAAAGAACATGTCTCTGTAGTATTTCTTTTAAATTATGAAAAAACTGGAAAACACAAAGGGAAGTATAAATTGACTGTTTGATAGATAATCTATTTTCTTCTCAATTCAATGAATAAAGAAGTAGACATGATCTTAAATTGACAATGACATGGTCCAATAAATAAGCTCACAAGAGTATTCTATATCCTATTAGGCAGGAACTATAAAACTGCCTTTTTCTGAATGTCTTCAATGATTTATTAAATCTCACACTTAATGATATAAGGTGTGACTTTAGAATACCACATGGGTGAAGAATCCAGGTAAGAAAATTCACTTCCCTCTGTATTTATAATTATTCTGTGGTAGCATATGCATATTTCCCTTCCTTATGAATTGATTTCCATTTCCATGTATGTTGTATTTTTTTGAAAAAGTAATATATTTACCTATTCAAAAAGACCACAAGGGTATACTGTAGAAAGTCTTTCTACTAGTTGTTCATTATTGACTCTCCTTCCTAGAAGCATTAAATATTATAAATTTCTTATTCATCCTTTCTTATGTGTACACAAGCACTTATTCTTTTAAAATAAATGGGAACAGGCCATTCAGGCCTCCTATACTTCACTATTTTTTTTTTTGGAAATTTAAAATATATATCTTGGGATTTGCTCCGTATCAGTGAATAAAGCCTTGTGCATTTTTTTTAACTCCATAATTTTCTATTGAATCACTGTTGCCATAACTTATTTAAAGAGGTGTTTATTGATGGCCTTTGAAGTTGTTTCAATTTCTTACAAATACAAACAATGCTGAAATGAATAACTTTGAACACACATCATTTTGTTCATGCATTAGAGTATCTGAAAGAATGTATTCTTTGGAGCAGATTTGCTGGGAAAAAGAATATGTGCATTTTTAGTTTTGATATTTGATATGATAAAAATTGCCTTCCATAGATGCTGCACTAATTTACATTCATACCATCACTATAAGAGAATATTTTTCTTTTTATTCCCCAGCCAAAATACTTCCTAATATTTCTGCCACTCTCATAGGTGAAAAGCACCATCTTCACTTTTTAAAGTGAAGCATAGCATATGTACAGAAAAATGTACAAATGTACAAAATCACAAATTGTGTTTCACAAACTGAACAATTCCATGTAACCTGCGCCTAGATCAAGAAAAACAGAGCATTACCAGAATCTCAGAATCCCTCCTCCAGTCCCTGGGAACAACCACCAATGCCCACCCAATGGTACCCTCCATCTGACTTCTAACACTACAGATTAGCTTTACTTGTTTTTGACCTTTCTGTAAACTGAATCAATAAGTTTTATACCAAAGTCTTTGATTCAACGTTCTGTGTGTATGTGGAATTTATTCATACTTTATTATGTTGATGTAGCTTTCTCACTTTCATTGCTATATTGTATTCTGTTTTATGATTATTCCATAGTTTATATTCTATCTTAGGTATAATCTGAGAAGTTTCCAGTTTGGGGCTTTTAGAAATAGCGATTCAATGAACATTTATTTCATATATGTCTTTTAGTGGGCCTATAGCTGGATCTCTTTTACAAATTTAGGAGTAAAATCTCTGGGTCATAAAGTGTATATATATTCAGCTTTTTTATAATTTCTGCTGCAGTTTTCCAAAGTAATCTTACCAGTTTACACTCCTACCACCAGTATACCTGAATTTGAGTAGTTCCATATCCTCACTAACACTTCAGATTATTTCTTCAATTTTTGGTATTCTGGTGGGTGCATTGTAGTGATGTTTTAATTTGAATTTCCCTTAATATGAATGGGATGGGTTTCTAATGTATTAGCACTATTTATATTTATTTTTCTTAATTCTGTTGCTCCACCTTCAATACATGGAAATAATATAACCACTTCTTACCACTTCTGCTACTACTACTCTGAACAGAGTCACTGATATTTCTTACTTGGATAATAGGAAAGCCCTCCTGACTCAACCTGCTTCCTTTCCTGCTCTCCTATAGTCTAATCTACATAACAGAGTGCTCTTGTTAAAGAGTGAGTCGTGGGGCGCCTCGGTGGCTCAGTGGGTTAAGCCTCTGCCTTCGGCTCAGGTCATGATCTCAGGGTCCTGGGATCGAGTCCAACATCGGGCTCTCTGCTCAGCAAGAAGCCTGCTTCCCTCTCTCTCTCTCTCTGCCTGCCTCTCCGTCTACTTGTGATCTCTCTCTGTCAAATAAATAAATAAAATCTTTAAAAAAAAAAAAGAGTGAGTCGTATCATGTCACTTATTTGCATAAACTCTTCAATGCTCATTTTACTCAGACCTAAAATTTTATACATGATCTGGCTCCCTTTCCTTCTTAGACTTGATAACCAGCTACTCTCTTTCTCACCTATTTTCTCTAACTCAACTGATCTCCTTGTGTTTTTCAAATATTATAAGCATCTTCTTGTCTTCAGATATTTATACTAGCTCTTCCTTATAATATTCTTACAATATCCTTAAGATATTCTTATGGCTAACTTCCTCAATATCTTGAAATTTTGTTTAAATGGCATCTTCTCCATGAAGCTCATCTGACCATGCTTATTGCTATCTCTAGCACTCCACATAGAGATTATTCTGCTCTTCTGCTTACATAAAATTATCATCTTCCAATATACTACATCATTTACAGATTTATTATATTTATTGTTTTCTGCTGCCAGAATGTAATCTGAGAGCAGTGTCTTCAGTTTGTTAACCTTCTCAATTATCCCATTCAAGTATATCATCTATGTCTTGCTGAGACCCTGACTGATACATCATTTTTACTTCTATTTATTATCAACTTCACATAGTATTCCTTTACCTTTTGCTAGTAAACATGAGGAAGTCAGCAGGTTTATATTCTTCCCATCATCTTTCTTCCTTCCACTCTCCGTTTCCCATTTCAAATGATCTAATTTCTGTATTGTCTCAATTTATATTCCACTTTATAAGCATATACTTTCATTTACTTAATATTAGACCCAATCCCAAATAGATGCAGCATTCATTACCAGTTTATCTGCTATAATATTCTAGCCATCCTTGGCTATGAAAATATATCCTATACTGCCCTTTTTTTATTAACATATAATAAATTATTTGTTTCAGGGGTATGGGTCTGTGATTCTTCAGTATTATATAATACCCAGTGCTCATTAGAACACATAACCTCTCCAATGTCTAACACTCAGGTACCCCATCTCCCCACCCTCCTTCCCTCCAGCAACCCTCAATTTGTTTCCTAAGATTCTCTTTCTTAAAAAAGAGTTATGAGAGCATTATCTCTGACTTTGTCTTGCATGTTGAAAATATCTGTGCCTTCACAAATATTGAATGATTATAGTTGAGTACAAAATTCTTAGGTCACACTTTCATTCCTTGAAAACTGTAGAACCCTGCCCTCCAACCTTGTACCTCCCTTCTTTATGCCCACATCTATATTTCTCCATTTAATTCAATTCTTTTGTGAGGGAGACTAAGATCTCCCTCAGAGAGAGGGAGGAAAATTTTAAGTCAGGAGGAAAATCTTAAATATGACTTAAGATTTTAAATCATCAGCTGTGCCTAACTGCCAAGGATCCACCATAGGGCTTGGCAATGCAGAGGTCACTGGTGACATTGACAAGAGCAGTCTGACCTTGGAGGAGCAGTAGAGAAGAAGCCTCATTAGAGTGCATTTAAAAGAAAATGAGAAGTGAGCAATTGCGGAGGTAGAGTATTGAATGTTTTCCTCCATTTTTGCATCTTACACGTCTTTTAAGAGGCTTATTTCTTTAGACTTGATATTTAACAGTATTCACAGTTTGGTACCAAATATTGCTAGGTAGGTCCTTTCAAGCCTTTTTTATTTCTTGAATATTTCCTCTGTTCTATTATTTTGCTTTTCTTTTTTGTGGACTCCTATAATTTATATCTCCTATATCTATCATTTTCTCTATAATTTTGATCAAATATTTATTACACCTGTGTTGTTGTGTTTTTTTTTTTCAGTTTTATCAGTCCTGTCTTCTATGTTCTTTACTGTGTTTTCAGCTCATTTCTCCTACTATCTTTACCATTTCTTCCCTGAACTCTTGCATCTCTGCCTTGTATTCTTTTTTTCATAAAAATTATTGAATCACTGATTTAAAAAATATATATAACCATATTTGAGTACAATTTTGATTTGCTCCATAAAAACATTTTTCAGGTAGGTGATATTTATCTGTGACTCGTTATTCTTGTTTCTTCCTTCACTTTTTCTTGTAACAATAATGTGCCCATTCCTTTTGGATTCTTTTTATTTGAACAAAAAGACATTGGGTATTTCCCCCACTCAACTAATTATTTGCAGAAAATTCAAGTTGGCCAGATGCCATAGCTATATTTTGTACTTGAAGGAATTATTCTTGAGATTTTGTGAATTCTTTTAGTTTTAACTTCTTCTTGCTGATAGATGAAGGTAGGTGTAAGCTTGCTCATAATGCAGACTTTTCTTCCCACTCCGGTACTTAGAACCAAACCATACAGAGAATCCATTGTTAAGACTATGCATCCTATTCCCTTCATTGTGAATGTGAGACTTTGGTTTTGTACTGAGAGTGTTTCCTTCTTGGGCACCTGGGTGGCTCAGTTATATAAGCAACTTCCTTTCTGCTCAGGTCATGATCCTGGAGTCCCTGAATTGAGTCTCACATCGGGCTTCTTGCTCAGTGGGAAGTCTTCTTTTCCGTCTGACCCCTCCCCTCTCATGCTCTCTCTCTGTCTCTCAAATAAATAAATAGAATCTTTAAAAAAAAGAATGTCTCCTTCCTTGTGATGCGTTTACTGTGAAGTTTTTCTGAGATCTATAATAACTGTATTTTCTCTCTTTCTCTTTCTCACTGTGATAAACTATGCAAAACATTAAATTTACCATTTTAATCATTTTTAAGTGTACAATCAATGGCATGAAGTATATTCATGATTCTGTGAAACCATCACCACTATCCATTTTTTTGAACTTTTTTACTATTCCAAACATTCTGTACTCATAAAATAACTCCATAATCTCTCCTCCTCACAGCTCCTGGTAATATCTATTCTTTTTCTTTTTCTATAAATTTGCCTATTTTAGATACCTAATATAAGTGGAATCATACATATCTTTATTTTTATGTCTGGTTTATTTCACTTGGCATAATGTTCTCAAGGTTCATCCATGTCACAGCATCTATCAGAATTTCATTCCTTCTTATGGTTCAATGTTCCATTGTATGTATACAACACATTGTCATTACTCATTCAAGCATTGATAGACACTTGGATTGTTTCCACCTTTGGGCAATTATGAATATGCTTCTATGAATATTGGTATACAAGTATCTGAGTCTCTAATTTCAATTCTTTTAGACTAGGAGTGGAATTATTGGATTGAATTATCTTTTTAATCTTCCTTCACCTTTGTTGATGTTCATTGCTTGTGGCAATGCTTCCACATATTTTATGGATTATAAGACACCTCATCGTTTTATAACAAAGCATGTTTATGTTTCCAGTTTTTATTTTTCTTGCTGATTTTATATGGTATCTGAGAAGAAAATGAGATGATGCTAGTTTTACTCTTATCACTTTGAACTAGACATATTTAAACAACTTACACTGTCAACAAATTTGCCTAGAGATTTTTATAATATTAGTACTAAACTGAAGTTTATTTCTCTTTCTCATATATAAAAACTTATACTAATAGAGGAAAAAAGCACAACTGAGCACCTACTATACTCTGGGCTTGGGGCTATTGCTTTAAAATCATATATAATTACTTAATTTATTTAATTTAATCATTGGAGAAAGCCTGATAAGGTGATTTTTACTCCATTTTATAGATTAAAATTTGTGCCATAAAGCTTGAGTCATTTTTCAAAGCTATAGATTTAGCAAGCTACCCAGTTGAGAGTGTACTGAGCTCTCTCTAACTCTATATCTCACATTCTTTTCTCTTTACCAAATTTCTAATGACTGAACTTAGGTTTGATAAAACCAAATAGCTCAACTTATAGCACCAAAAAATTGTAAATGTAGACATTAGATAATTGAAACATTTAAATGTAAGTGTTTAATCCATTTGGTTCAATTCAGGTATATCTAAAAACTACAGATTGGGAAGAAGCAGAATTTTTGGCTTAGCCATTGTGTGCTTATGTGTCCTCTCAAGAACCCAAAGTCCCACTCCAAATAAGACAGACAAAAGTTCCACAATTACCTGGTAACTACAATGAAAAGATTGCCTCCATCTGCCATTCTTTTATTTCTTTTCTTTTTGTGTTTCTCTATTTTTTTATGTACATCACAGCAAAATGCTGAATACTGACATGTCTATAGTAAGGGGTAGCAATGCACACATTTGTGAATACCAACTTTGCTAAGAAGATTATGCTTTTTTTGGCTTAAGTAAAATTTTGTTACTCTCTTGATGAAGGTCATTAATTAATGTCTAAGTGAAAATATGTTTTCAACTTCAAAATTTCATTTACACATTATATACCTTGCATGTACAATATGAACACTTAACTCAGTGAAACTTATGATTCTAACACTAAACTACTGTTAATATAGACATAGAATTATAAAGAAAATTCTAATTTCAAATATCATTTGATATTTGATATATATTATATATATTATATTATATTGATATATTCTAATTTCAAATATCATCAAATTACATTTACACATTATATACCTTGCATGTACAATATGAACACTTAACTCAGTGAAACTTATGATTCTAACACTAAACTACTAAGTTAATATAGACATAGAATTATAAAGAAAATTCTAATTTATTATTCTAATAATAATTCTAATTATAAAGAAAATTCTAATTTCAAATATCCTCATTGGTCTTCCTTATTATATGTTAGTTGGTGTTCATATTTTGTTGTTTATTTGGATAAGAAATATATTATGCTTTTATATACTGTCTTGTTTCAGAAGTGATTTAAAGCAATGTATAAGGGAAATGTAAAATAAAGTAAGAGAAAATAAATTAAGAGCAGGGAAGATCAAAACAAAAAGAACGGGTGTGTGTGTGTGTGTGTGTGTGTGTGTGTGTGTTTTATAGAACTTGGTGTGATGAATTACTTCCCCAGGAAGATAACCAAGGGTATAAACACAAAGGAAAAATTCTTACGAGTTTAAATATATTATAGAAACAATTTAAACATCTTCATATATGAAATTAAATAAAATAGGTTGAAAATATATATCATAGATAAAGCTATCAAATGCCTATAAGAGATAAACCCAACAGGAGATCAAAGAGAAGAGCAGCAGCAATTCTAGAAACAAAAAATTGACCACTTTCTGAAAGGTAGGACGTGCGAAGTAAAATCCAAAACAACAGGAAGATAGACTGCAGCGGGAGGGGTCAGCTCCCAGCAAGCAGTGGAGCAACAGAGCACAAAATCCAAACTTTTAGAAGTCTGCTCCACTGAGGGACTTTGCTCCAGAGGCTAAGCGGGGGTGGAACCCTCACAGGGATAGTGTGGTCTCAGGTCCCACGGGGTCACAGAAGGATCTGGGGTGTCTGAGTGTAGCAGAGCTCATAGGTGTCAGAGCGGGGAAGCCAACTACAGAGACAGAGCTGAGGAGTGAGCTCTCAGCTTGGGGTTACCTTAAACTGTGATCCACGGCATTGTCAGGCCTCTGCTCTTTGAGCAGGGACACCACAAGTGGCACATCTGGGGAGACCCAACTTCCTCCACCGGAAGAGCAGCACAGCAGGAATCTGCTGGGTTTGGAGACTCCAAATGGGGTCATGCGCCAGAGACAGAAATGCTCAGTCACACTCTTGGTGAGCTCGGAGCACAGCCAAGAACCAAGGAGATGGCAGTGATTGACTGCTTTTCTCCAAGGGTGCACTGAGGAGTGGGGCCCTGAGCTCTCGGCTCCTCCAGGCCAGATATTGGGAGGCCAGATATTGGGAGGCCACCATTTTCATTCCTGTCCTCCAGAGCTCTACCAAAAGCATTTAGGAAACAAAAGCTCCCGAGAGTAAACCCGACAGATTACTTAGCCTGGCCCCTGGCAAGGGCAATTCAATTCTGCCTGGGCAAACACATTTGAGAATCACTACAACAGGCCCTTCCCTGAGAAGATCAGCAAGAACATCCAGCCAAGACCAAGCTTGCTGATCAAGAACAGCGGAATTCCAGAGCTAGGGGAAAGCAAAGCATAGAATCCATGGCTTTCTTCCCATGATTCTTTAGTCTTGCAAAGTTAATTAATTTTTTTATTTTATTTTTTTCTTATTCTAATTTTTTTAACTTTTCCTTCTTTCCGCTTTTAATGTTTTTTAACTAGTTTATCTTAACATTTCTTTAAAAAAATCTTTTTAAACCTTCATTATTATAATAATATTTTATCCTTCATAGCATCTAACTTTATTTTCTGTATACATATAGGCTTTTTTTTTTTTAAATTTTTGGGATACAATGTCTTCTAATAGGTCAAAATATACTCTAAATGTAGCACAGGGCTTTGTTCTAGTCTCCAGCCTAAGCAAATGCTCTCCAGTTTGTTCGTTGTTTTTTTTTTCTTTCTTTTTCCAACCAACTTATCTTATCAAATCCTTTTTTAGGATTTTTAAAAAATTTTCATCTTTACAGTCATATTTCATCCCTTCATCCTGTTTACCCTAATTTTTGTATATATATATAAGTTTTTTCTTTCTCTAAAAGTTTGGGAGGTAGTTTCTTCTAAGAGACCAAAATACACCCAAAATCAAGTGGGTGGCTCTGTTGTACTCACCAGTCATATATATATATATACATATATATATATACATACATACATATATATAACACATATTTTATATACATATACATATATATATATATAAATTTAAATTTTTAAAAATTTCTTTTTATGCCCTTTCTTCTTCCCCCAATTTAGGGACTTCTGATTTGGTTAGTGTACATTTTTCTGGGGTCTTTGTCACCCTTTTAATATTTTATTCTCTCCTTCATATATTCTTCTCTGGATAAAATGACAGGGTGTAAAACTCAACACAAAAAAAAGAACAAGAGGCAGTACCGCAGGCTAGGACATAATCAATACGGAGGTTGGTGATATGTCAGATCTAGAGTTCAGAATGACCATTCTCAAGGCACTAGCTGGGCTCAAAAAAGGCATGAAAGATATTAGAGAAACCCTGTCTGGAGAAATAAAAGACGTTTCTGAAGAAATAGGAGACCTAAAATCTAACCAAGTGAAATCAAAAAAGCTATTAGAGAGGTACAATAAAAAATGGAGGCTCTTACTACTAGGATAAATGAGACAAAAGAGAGAATTAGTGATATAGAGGACCAAACGATGGAGAGAAAAGAAGCTGAGCAAAAGAGAGACAAACAACTACTGGACCACGAGGGGAGAATTTGAGAGAAAACTGATACCATAAGACAAAACAATATTAGAATAATTGGGATTCCAGAAGAAGAAGAAAAATAGAGGGGGGCAGAAGGTATTTTGGAGCAAATTATTATAGAGAATTTCCCTAATATGGCAAAGGGAACAAGCATCAAAATCCAGGAGGCAAGATCAATAAGAATAGGTCCACACCCTGTCATCTAATAGTAAAATGTACAAGTCTTAGTGACAAAGAGAAAATTCTGAAAGCAGTCCAGGATAAGAAGTCTGTAACATACATTGGTAAAAATATTAGATTGGCAGCAGACTTATTCACAGAGACCTGGCAGGCCAGAAAGAGCTGGGATGATATATTCAGAGCACTAAATGAGAAAAACATGCAGCCAAGAATACTATATCCAGCTAGGCTATCATTGAAAATAGAAGGAGAGAGAAAAAGCTTCAAGGGCAAACAAAAATTACAAGAATTTGTAAACGCCAAAGCAGCTCTACAGGAAATATTGAAAGGGGTCCTCTAAGCAAAGAGAGAGCCTAAAAGTAGTAGACCAGAAAGGAACAGAGACAATATACAGTAACAGTCACCCTACAGGCAATACAATGTCACTAAATTCATATCTCTCAATACTTACCCTGAATGTTAATGGGCTAAATGCTCCAATCAAAAGACACAGGATATCAGAATGGATAAAAAAAAAAAAACCAAAACCCATCAATATGCTCTCTACAAGAAACTCATTTTAGACCCAAAGACACCCCCAGCCATAATGTGAGGGGGTGGAAAACAATTTACCTTGTTAATGGACATCAAAAGAAAGCTGGTGTGGCAATCCTTATATCAGATAAATTAGATTTTAAGCCAAAGACTACAATAAGAGATGAGGAAGGACATTATATCATACTCAAAGGGTCTGTCCAACAAGAAGATCTAACAATTTTAAATATCTATGACCCTAACATGGGAGCAGCCAATTATATAAACCAGTTAATAACAAAATCAAAGAAATACATCGACAATAATACAATAGTAGGGGACTTTAACACCCCTCTCACTGAAATGGACAGATCATCCAAACAAAAGATCAACAAGGAAATAAAGCCTTCTAATGACACACTGAAGGAGATGGACATCACAGATATATTCAGAACATTCCATCACACAGCAACAGAATACACATTCTTTTCTAGTGCACACTGAACATCCTGGTATATATATACAATGGAATACTATGCGACCATCAAAAAAAATGAAATCTTGCCAATGCAATGACATGGATGGAGCTAGAGGGTATTATGCTGAGCGAAATAAGTCAATCAGAGAAAGACAATTATCATATGATCTCCCTGATATGAGGAATTTGAGAGACAGAGTGGGGGGTTTGAGGGGTAGGGAAGGAAAAAAATGAAACAAGATGGGATTGGGAGAGAGATAAACCTTAAAAGACTCTTAATCTCAGAAAACAAACTGAGGATTGTGAGTTGGGGGTGGTATGGAGAGGGTGGTTGGGTTATGGACATTGTGGAGGGTATGTGCTATGGTGAATGCTTTGAAGTGTGTAAGCCTAACGATTCACAAACCTGTACCCCTGGGGCAAATGATACATTAGATGTTAAAAAAAAAAAAAGCCTATGAGAAAAAGACAAATACTTAATAAGGGAGTTTCAAAAATTCCTAAGTATCTAGTCCAATTGCTAGCTCTTAGTATTCTATTCTCATCTCAATTTATAATATGATTTTTTGTATCACAGCTTGGCAAAGATTCCAAATTTTGAAAATTTCATGTGAAGGTGTGATATTTTAGACAGTAACCAAAGAAAACAATACAAAAGTAGAAGTATGGATTGATAAAATATTCCTCAAAAGAAATTTTAAATTGTGTATGAGGGTAAAATTTAGAAGAAATATATAGATGTCTGAAAAAGAAAATACTATTAGATGAATAAATTATAGTATAACTGGAGAGTAAGTTGTTATATAACTACTAAAATGTGCCAATAACATGTAAAGATAGGAAGATACTTATGACATATTGAGAAGGGACTATCTAGTTAAAAGGTAGTATTTAATTTAAAAACCTATATCATTGCCTTTTAGAATAAGATACAGCCTTTATGATCATTTTTTTAAAGTAATCTCTACACCCAATATGGGTCTCAAACTCATAACCCTGAGATTAAGAGTCACATGCTCTACCAACTGAGCCAGCCAAGTGCCCCTAGATGTATCCTTTATAATATGATCTATATATTTACCATGTCACTGATCTGGCTTGCTATTTTCAAATATATGGGAGGGTGAATGGTCTGTTTACCTTGCACATAATTCTTCCTATGTATTACATACCACAAATGAACACTGGGAAAACTACTAAGTTACAGTGAGCTCAAATTTGTTTTGTTACTGACAAGGTCCTAGCACACAAATATTTTATGCTACCAGTTCTATAAAGACTGACTCACCTTAAAGATCACAGGAGATATTGATAAACATCTGTTTTGAGAGTTGTCTGAAAATTTGTTCATAAGACCCATTCTTTTCTTTAAAATATTTTTATTTCATCATTGCACATAAGTAAGAACATAAAATGAAATGCAAATTATGCTTATTTCATGCCACAATAATTATATGCTTCAAATAAAAGTTAAGCAGTGCAAATTCACACTTATCTCTGACATCATTAGAAAAGTGCTCCAGAGTTTAAAAAAGGAAAAAAAAAATCATTTTATTTATGGCCTCATAAGGCAGTTAAACTTTGAAGTTATTTACAAAAATACTAATTGTACCTATAAAATAATTGATTTTTATCTCTGCTTTTTTTACTATAATTATGCACCAGAGTCCATCAAATACACTGATCTGAACTTCATCATGGCTACTACAATTGTCAGACCTAAATCAAGGTCAATATTATCTTAACTTTAACATTAACTAGGTGATAAATGTTCCCAAAAATAAGAATGTCTTGATAACTAGTTAACAAAAAAATGTTTATACACATTTGAACTGCTAGTAAAATTGAGAGTATCAACTCAGGTGATAGCAGTGTAGATATTCCAGATTTCTATCAAAATTAGCCAGGATATTAATTAAAAATAGAACTCATACCTATCATGAATGCACATTAAAATGCATTTGCTAGTTCATCAAATTCTGTGACTTTAATCTGTGTATAAACCCATAATATATCTTTCATTTAACTAAAATGGGGTTACTGCAACTGTACATGTTGACTGTAGTATAACAATAATCACAAGCCACTCAGTATATTTAATTATTTTCCAAAGTGTTATTGGCTTTAAACATTATCACTCAGTCCACAACAGTTGATTATATAATTCTCAATTTTACCAATTCAAATTATATCAAATAATTCTTTTCAGTAATGTTGCCATAGAAGTCAATTTAGTTAATATGCTTAAATGACATTTAACACAAACTCTTCACTCTAAGTACTGAGACCAAAGTGGCTAAATGACTTGTCCATAATGGCAAACTTGGGACAACTTCTTAGTTCTTTTAACTCCCAGTTTAGCACATATATTTCCCATGAAAGAAAATAAAAGATCTAAATGCAAATTATTTCCTTACACATAAATGAACATTTATATAGATTTTTAAAATATTTACTGAGTCCATGGGATACAAATATTCCATAGACTCGTTTTTGAATAATTAAATTTGCTTTTTTTAAAATAGACAGATGGAAGAGAGGTGTAGCTCTTCATGAAAAGTGAATTTTAATAATGTGGTTTCAAAAGGAGGCAATTACTTGAAAGAAAGATAGCAGTCCTGAGAGACATCAGTGCAAGTCCATCAGATGGTCTCGCCTTAAAAAAAACTGTAGCTCTTGTATGTATTATGATTCTTAGAATTAATTTGTTTTCCACATTGACCAAATGTTTAAACAATGGCCATCTCATGCCATCTCATGATATCTCTGTATCTGTCAAGTGACAGGGGGTGTATATACACACCAGGAGAGGTTTTCTTTTAAATTAAGGCTGAACATGAATTTCATCAAATTCATTGATTTCAACAAATCAATCATTTTGAGGAACATGTAATATTATTCAACTTTTTTTTCACTGTTAAAACTCTCACCTTCTTAAATTGTAGGAAGCATTTTCTGGTAACAGATAAACTATTCAAATCCATCTTTATATGAAAGAGTGAGATATTTAAGAAAAGTACATATAAAATTTCCTGAATTTTCCCTTAGAATTTCAAATGGTTGGATAGAATTTGTAGAAAATATGGTGAGATAAATTTTATATAACCTGTCTCAAGAAGCATTGGTTAAATCATTTTTAAGTAAAGGCCAAATATAATGTGTTAGTCTTCAAGATGTAAACACTAAATTCCATGCACAGCAGCTGCTGGATTATCTCCAACAATCTGAATTTACTTACTTAGCTTAAAAAACAGTTCTCTATATTCTTAACCACAGCTTTTCACAATCAAAACTGCCATATTCCTCACATAATTACATCTAAACACATCACTAACCCTCCAACAATTGTCTCCATGCTGTTTCTTTTAAATTCTTACAGTTGAAACCCATAACTTAACTCTAAATTTTTCTTTGTGCTCTGACATTTAAAAAGCAATATGCTGTATTTACCACTCTCCATTAACTTCTTTGACTACATGAATTCCCTCCATTCCTTTTTGTTCTCTACTTGTTTCAGCGTTACCTTCAGTATTCTGTGCCAATTAATTTATACCCAGAACATCCCATTAATTTTCTCATCTTCCCCATACTTTTTCTCTCTATAATAATTTCTGTCTTATTCCACTGATCAGTTCTTGCTGGCCTTATCCTGGAAACAACTGTTTGCATTAGGCATCTTGTCTTCTCTTCATACATAATGCTTAAGGCCCAGAGGAAAAAGCAATACCTGGCAGCAACTTCTTGTACAGCAACCTTCTAACAACCACTCGTTCACTGAATAAGGACCTCCCAAGATAGAAGATAAGTAGAGATGGATATGATAGAGGGTTAGTTTAAATATATGAAAACAATTGTAAATAAATAAGTGTAAAAATATAGGTCTCAATTAAATAGTCCAACCTTTTACATGCACTGATTACAGGCCTACATGATGGAGGCAGGCACTGTGCTAAGCTCTGAGAGATAGTAGAAACAAAATAAACATGGTCCTCCCCCTTGTAGAATTAATATTTCAATGGGGAGTTAAAAATTGAATGTAGTCATTTAAATAGCACTTTGGAGGCTACTAATTTATCACCTCTGTTTCTTTAGTGCTAGAATAACATTCTCATGCTTCATATTCTGAAGATAAATATGGCATTAAACAGAATGCTTTGACCTACATTTTATGTATATCAGGCTTCTGGTAATAATGGACTGAAATCACAATGATGATCACTCTCTGGCTATTATTTGCCACAGCTGCATCTGTGAGCCGAGCTGGGTCACTAGGAGGCCTTCAACGGTAAGGCCATTTGGAACTGTCATTTATCTTCATTGTGCATGATAATATTTCACCTCACCAATATCCTCATGTTTACAAAGCTTAGAGGGACCATTTTTTTTCTTTGCTTACATATCTCTGAGCATGGGGCATATTGAAAAGAATTTTTATAATCAATAGATAAAATTCACCAAAGAAAATCAAGGATAACGACAAAGTCTAATTTCCTACAGGAAAGAAATCCCAATAGCTTCAAGCAGTGTTGTTTCATGTGTAGAACTCTCAAGTTAAATCAGTTCATCAATTATAAACAAAACAATTTCATATGTATTATGTTTTTGTTTTTGTTTTTTTTATTTTAAGACCTTCATGTTTTGGGGAGGAATCTGAATGGCTACAGATCACTGCTAATAAGAGTCCTTTGGATCCCAAAGTGAGGGCTCTTCTACTTCAAACGAAACAAGAATAGAGAAGGAGGAATATCTGCTTTGTTCCAGGAATGTGCTGGTGATTTATACATTTATCCCAATTAATTTCATCAGAGAAATAAGAGAGCTACAAGAATGACTAAGAAGCTGATGTCTAAAGGGGCCTTACAGAGTAGGAATATAAGAATTCCGGGTGTGCCTGGGTGGCTCAGTCAGTTAAGCATCTGCCTTTGACTCATAGAGTCCTGGGAAAAAGCCCCGCTCTGGGGTCCCTGCTCAAAGGGGAGCCTGCTTCTCCCTCTCCCTCTAACCACCCCCTCCTTCGTGCTATCTCTCTCTCTCTAAAATAAATAAAATCTTAAAAAAAAAATTTCCAAAGTAGGTCCAAGTAGTAGGTCCATCTGGTCCTGTGCCTTCATGTCTGTTCATGACACTTAGAGGCTTGCTATAACTGAACCTTAAAATTTTGGTATGTCTCTTACTGTAGTGATGACAATGAACAAGAGTTACATGTAAAAGACACTAGTCTGGCAAGAAGACCCAAGTTCTAGTTCTAGTTCCCCTACACACTCACATGCAATGCATCAAAATATACGCATACTACTAGTCTTGTAACTCTGAATAAATTGGACTTCTCTGAACTTTAGTTTGCATGATCTTATAATCTCAGAAACATTGTTACTTTTACTACTAATATTGTATGACCTTACGATAATCATAAGAAGTCTAAAGTCACACTGACTTATTGGGTTCACTGACTCCTAAAAATAGTTTTAAGTGTCAATTGCCAGAGAGTGGTTTGCTTAGGGGTGAAGAAACCATCTATAGCAAAAAGTGAACACATTTACATTGTTTCCAGTCCTGCATTTCTTTGAAGACATACAGGCAACTTCTGATCCTCATGAAGTAATGGTCGCAGGAAAATATTCCCTGGTGCCAACTCTTGTTGCTGGCTTTGCACTCCGTATAATTATATGCACGATTTTCCTCTTTGTTAGCAATAAAGCTAATGACTAGGCTGGCTTATCCATGGGCAATTCAGCAGCATTCTAGGATTGCTGCCCCACTTTACTACTGCAGAATTTTGTTTAAACATCAGACCAGTTACTTTATAGCAGGATGCACTAATCAAATACTCATTGGAGCTGGTGGAAAGCCTTTCAAATAAATGCCATACCAAAACAATTCTACTAATTCAGCAAAAAACTTGTAAGATGTTTTGATTTTATGTTCATTGTTGGTCAGAATCTCACTATTGTTTTCCATGAAGAATTTAAAAATTGACATTGATCTTGCTGTCAATGACATTGCACAAAAAGTTTTCCTTTGAGATAAAAAAGAGTACTTCGAGTGGTGAGCAGCCACACTGTGGGTCCTTTATGTAGCAGAGCCCTATTGATATTTGAGCCTCAGTGCATATACAACATTCTTCATTATTCTTTAACTTTGGACATGTTCTCCTTTCCCTTCTCAATATCTTGCTTTCCTAGGTATCCTTGATTGGAGAATTAGAGGATTTTTTTAAAGGATAAAGTATACAGGAGTTGTAACATCCTTTACTCAGCAGGGAAACTAAATAAATAAACGTTTTCTCCCCCCCCCCCCCGCCCCCCCCAGTATTGTGCATAACTGTGCTCCCAGGAATGTTAATTAATTGAGAAACACTGCCAGAAATAGAGTTGCAGGCATCAGACTTTGAAAACGAATCTGGAGTCACATATGTATTTGTTAGTGGATAAAAGAAGAAAAATGTTTTCAGGAAGGATTGCTGAGTTTTTACAAGGTGTTTTCAAGATGGTTTGAATGTAAAAGGTTTATATCTACTGGGTACATTTTTCTCAGTTCTTGTTCAAAACAGCAGTTTTTGGAATGAATGACACCAGCCTAAGATATTACATAATATGATATCCTAAAAATAAAGTTTCTGAACATCAAATTTCCTCAGTGTCCTGAGGTTCCCAAGATGAGTAGAAAAAAGGCTTTGAAATAGGGCACAGGATTGAGAGCTGTGGGAAGAAAGTTAAAGCATACAAAACAAGGAAGGGTTTGGGAGCATAGAAAGCACTTTTATCTGCTTATCTCATCTGTTTTTCTGCTGGAAGTAGAGTTTCAATTAACTAATCAATCCTCTTTCACTTTAATCTCCAATGCAGTTGTCTTTTTAAATTATTTTATTTAAAATATTGGTTTTCCTGCGTTTTGTATTTCATATTTTGGCGTAGTGCTTGTAAACTCGCAGGGGGTTTGTAGTTTCACATCCTACGGAGGAAAGATTCTAAGCCCCAGACATTTGTGTCTGCCAGTTTCTCTTCTGTTCCATGAACTGAGCTCTCCAGATTTAAGCTAGGAGGTAAAGTCAGCCTAACGCCATCCTTTTAACACTTCTCATTCCAAATGGCTCTTTCACTGCTAACTCCAGCCTATTGCCTGCCCCTGCCCCTGCCCCCATCTACTTGCCTTGATTACTTTCCTCATTTATATACTCCAACTCTATCAGTCTGAGATCCTGTGATGCTGCATTTCATAATTCCTGTCTTGTACAGCAACTCTGCTTAATAAATACGAAAAGAGGAAGTAAAGAGATTTTTTAAATTAAATTAAATTTTATTTTATTTTTTTTCAGTGTTCCAAAATTCATTGTTTATGCACCACACCCAGTGCTCCATGCAGTACGTGCCCTCCTTAATGCCCACCACCAGGATCACCCAACCCCCAACCCCCACCCCATCCAAAAGAGATGTAATCTCTCAAACAATATCTCAGGTAGCAAAATCAACTTGTGATCTTTTTCTTTTCTTTTGCTCAAGTTAGTTACTTCTTCAAGAACTCCTTCAAGATACTCTGTATTTTTAATAGTAGCCATCAAGTAGTACAAGAATTCTGTTCATGTCCCAGGTAGAGTTTTGCAGGTTTTTTACGTTGTCATTTTTTTTTTTTTCTGATGCTTTGTCATGCTTTTTTTTTCTGATGCTGTCTCCCAGCACCACTAATCCTGAGTATCTATATGTAATATCTGCTTTGAAAGGTGGGGCAGGTAAGAAAACAAGTAATGGTACATTTTCTACTGTCCTTTGCTGTTTTGGTTCTCCTGCATCTTTTGGGGCATCAGTGTAGGAGACCTGAGGTTGATGTCTTGTTTATAGAACTTTCTCAATAGATCTCTCCTGTTATCTCTCCATGTCTCCCTTTTATTTTCCTATATGGTACTTATAATAAATTTTAAAACTATTTATTGGAAATTGGTTGAGGAGACAGCTCTTTCTTAGAGAAAAATTCCAAATAACAAATGTAGACACTGTCCCTCTAGAAGGTAAAACTTAATTCTCTTCCCCTTGAGTGTAAGCTGGGCTCAGTGACTCTTCTACTGAAGAGCATGGGAAGGTAAAAATAGTCACTTTACAGTAGAGAAACATGGCTCTACTTCTTGGCCAGGTGATTAAAGTTAACATACCAATGATTTGTTGATCACATACATTCACTAATACAATGTGGTGAAAGTGCACTTTACTTCTGCAATACTCCTTTCCAAAACTCATGGCCCCAGTCTAATCATGAGAAAAATACACAAATTCACATTGAGGGATATGCTACAAAACTCCTTAATAGTACCTTCCAAAAGTATCAAGGTCATGAAAAGTAAGAAAAAATTGACACTGTTGCAGATTAAAGGAGACTAAGGAGACATGATGATTAAATGCAATGTTATCCTAGATTGGATTTGGAAACAGAGAAAGGACGTTAGTGGGAAAACTGTCAAAATCCAAACAAAGTCTCTAGCTAGTTAATAATATTTACTAATGTTAATTTCTTTCTTTTGACAAATGTACCATGGTTATATAAAATGTAACTTAGGGAGAACTGGGTGGAGAGTGTATAGGAACTTGTACTCTCTCTTCATCTTTGGTGTAAATCTAAAATTCTTCCTCAATAAAAACTTTAAAGAGAGTGAACCTATGTATTGGATATAGATCTATTTTAATGCCTGTCTCTCCCATGATGCTGGAAGCTTCAAGAAGCCAATGAACATGACTACATATCTCTTTATTCCTGAGGCCTAGAATTATAAGAATTCCTGGTAAGACCCCAGGAAGTATTTGTTGACTTAAATACAACTGCATGCAGAGGACTTGTGTAGTATCTGCTGTTTGCTAACTCTAGCAGGGTTTATACCCACACTGGAGTGAGTTCAAGATACTAGGGGCCTAATGTAAGACCCAACTACACATTTTCTCGAAGGAAAAAAGTGTGTACCTACTCTTGTAGTTTGATTTGTGACATCCCTTTATTTCTGCCTCTCAGACAAATTCTCCTGACATTTGGGGTTCAGGATGGGGTTCAGGATATGCTACCCCAAAAGACGGCAACTTGGCCTACTGAATAAGTCAGCCTGGAGGAATTTGAGAAATGGCATGCACAGAAAGGACTTTCTGACTTTCACCTGAAGCAGGTCATAAAACCCTCATGTGAGAGTTTGCTCTCCCTATACCAAAGAATAAGGAATGTTCTTATCTTTGAAGATGAAGAGACATCCGAACAGACCATGAGAAAAGCAAGGTAAGCTGGGGTGTTTACTACATCTACCCCTAGTTTACTACACTTAGTTCACTTTGTCCTATTGTGTCTTTCTACAACTTTCCACTTTTCATCAAACCTAGCATAAAAACACTCAAATTTAATCATTTTAAAGCCTTCATTTATTTATGAAGTCTCCTGTGTTTCTCTTAAACCTTATATTAAGTAAATTTGTATGTTTTTCTCTTGTTAATCTCTTTTGTTATAAGGATCCCAGCTGAAAAGTTAGAAGGGTAGAGAAAAAATTATTTTCCTACTCTATCTTGTCTTGATCCAATTACTAAAAGCTAGATCTGACAATTAAGTGAGCTATTTGAAATCTTAGAATTTCAGATCAAGCAATGAGCTCAAATAATCAAAGCTCACTTTTTTTTTTTTTTTTTTTTTTTTTTTTTTTTTTAAGTAGTGAACACTTATCTTTAAGCAACACCACTGGTGAAACTCTTGAAAGAGACAAAAGATCTTTTCTGGAAATGCCACATATGTAGCTCCTTCTTGTACTCAGATCTTCAGTCAGAGGTCTGGGACTCTATAGAATCCAGTTTTGAAAACAAGAGCCATGTTTTCATTTCACTGACAACACTAAAGCCCTGAGTGATGAAATGATTATGGCAGATATCACTAAACAGAATTTTTGAATAGATCACAAGAACCAAACTTTCTTGAGAATCTTTCCTAATAAGTTTGGTATAGGTTGCTTAGATGCAAATAATTCACACTCTCCATCACATTGAAGTTCTTATTGATTCTCCCTAAAAACAAAGGCATTTTTCTGACCGGATAAGAAAAATACTACTCTCCATCTTTCCACCTTCTTCATAGTTTTATTTCATGAGAATTTTTTCTTCTCAGAGCTTACCAATAGGTCTATGAGCTGAGTGGAGTTAAGACCTCTCATTTGAACTTGTAAATTGTATTTCTCAAATCCTAGTCTCCACAGTGACTATCATATTCCTATGAAGATTTATGAATTTCTCTAAAACTTGATTTACCTTTTGTACAATAAAGTGAAATGTTGAGAATGACATTTATATGAAGATTTATGAATCTCTCTGAAACTAGACCTACCCAGTATATAATGAAAATGTAATGTTAAGAATAAAACAATTAATTTAGAGTGTATACTCGGCCTTACTAGATAACTCATTAAGAAACAAATCACTTCAGGCCATATGTTATATGAATTGGAAGTAAGAGCACCATATGATAGAAAACTTCCTTGAGCGGGACAGCAGATAATCTGGGCTCTCCTTCTAATTGTGTCATAATTTCTATATATTCATTTTGTAATTTCTAAGGTTTGAAGGGGTGAACAGAAAGAGATGGGTTGCATTTTGGAATTGTATCTACATCTGAATTTATAACAACATCTTTGCTGGGGGAACCAGGATGCAAAAGGAAAGCAGCTTTAGGAAGGCATTTCCTCTGTTCTTTCAGAAGCCAGGGAATACTTCATACATGTCTAAAGAGTTCTGATACCTGATTTTACCTTCATACATTTCTCATGCCAGCCCACCTTCCCTACACTAATGAGGCTTTTCAGTTAAGTTCTTTCCTGCTAATGATGTCTAAAAACTGAAGGCCAAGTAATGAGCAGATCAATAGCTCCCATTAAAGCCTCTTTGTAGAGCCTCTTCTAATTTTATCTCCTATGATGTGACCTCCAATTTGCATAAGAGAGATACTGCTTAAACTTACAGGCAGGATTGATTGACTGAACCTGACAAAGGTGGGAGAGCAATTGCTTAATTTAAAGCACATCCAAAAGATGGGGAAAATGATTAAGAACTATGCTATAAATACTCTCATAATCCTGATTTTTACTGGTTCTTAAAATTAACCCCCTCATTTCTTCTGGTTCTTAAAATGAACTCTCTCATGCATTTTCCTTAGGTCAGAAATTAAATACCAGTAAAATAATTCTAGGTCAAGGGTCAATGAACAAGGCAGTAGGCATTTCAGGTTACTAGAAGCAGAAGAAAAAATACCTTCCCCTAAGATGTCTGGCAGTCTAGGGTCAAAAGTTTTACTTTGGGTTTGTAGTCCTGGTGATGAGGGAGCAGGAGGCTGGCTGAAGACAAAGCAAAAGCTGGCACCTTGCACCCCTTCTCTATCCTCTCCCCCTCCACAATATGTGTAGCATTCCTCAAGCACCCCTGAATGTCATAAATGATAAACAAATAGCTAACTTGCAGAGATCACAATCCTGCAAGACAGGAGTCTCCCTTGCTTTACAAATGTCCTAGAGATCTACAAACAAAGAAGTTACCTTATCAATAGCACAAATTTCCAGAGGCAAATAACTCAGTTCCTCAAGCCCTAAAGTCTCCCTCCCCACCATAAACAAAAGTGAAGGAGGCTGAGATAGAAGGGAATGTAAATATAGTTAAATCTCTTCTGAACCTGAATCTCACTAACAAAGACGATTGGTAGCAGGATTGTGACACCCCACCAAGAATCTCCCAACCATCTGGATGTTAATGGCTGGCCTAAAGATAACATTGATCAAGCCGCTAGGGCAAGGCCTCCAGTATCCCCGCACCTTGTAGGCCCTCTTTAGCATATGAAAGCTCCATTGAAACCTCCTTTCCCCTCACCTTCCCCCAACCGCAGGGTACATAACCCGCCATCCCTCACAACCCGGGGGCAGCAGCTCTTTCTGCCCACGGGTCCTGTCCCCATGCTTTAATAAACCACCATTTTGCACCAAAGATGTCTCAAGAATTCTTTCTTGGTCTTCGGCTCCGGACCTCAGCCCACCCAACCTCACCTAGGTTCTAGAACTTCATCACTGGTACTTGGGGCATTTTTATTAAATTTCCACAGTTAATTGTTTCAATGTGATAGTGTTGGCCTAAAAAATCCCTTTACTTCATTCTTTTGCAGTTGCTCCCTGTTCTTATATCTTTTTAATGTTTTCTTTTGTGGCCAGGTACACATTTCCTCTTTTTCCTGGGGCTTCTTTTTCCAGATAATTATTCCACCCATATCTCTCTTTATGGAATATGCCTGTTTTACAGCCTTCTTCTTAATATGATCAGGAGATCCTAGAAATGTTTTCTCTTATCTCAAGTGTTCTATTCAATTTCTTTCTTGGTTGTTCCTATTACCATTATTGAATGAATGCCTGAGGTTTAGAAAGAGTACATTAGTGGGCAGAGTAGCATTAAAGTAATACTTAAATAATAAGGTCTAATATACAGTGGGTGCTTACTGTGTGTCTGGAATTGGGTTAAAGGTTTAATTAAGTCCTCTTACTTTATTCTTAAAACACTCTTATTAAGTAAACACCTAATCTGCCCCAATTTATAGGTGAGTTAAACTCTTAAGAGAGTTTAAGTAGAAATACATTTAATACATGGATTTAGGTGCTTATAAAAATAACTGAGAAGTGGGAAGAGTGGGCTTTGGGTGAGGTCTCTGGGAACAATGTTCAACAAACAGAACAGGACAGGGCTAATCTCCCAGGGGAAATGTGGGGGATCAGGAGATTTCTCCTGAGCTATTGATTATAAGAACATATAGCTTTAGCTGGAAGTGGAAAAAAGGACCAGGAAGGTTTTGAAGCCATCATGATCCCTTCTTTAAACTTACAAAGCTAGATACTAGTGTGTGCTGTTGTCATTTAGAATTTTTTTTTTAAGATTTTATTTATTTATTTGACAGAGATCACAAGTACACAGAAAGGCAGGCAGAGAGAGGGGGGGGGGGGGAAGCAGGCTCCCTGCTGAGCAGAGAGCCCGGGCTGGGCTCGATCGGAGGACCTTGAGATCATGACCTGAGCCCAAGGCAGAGGCTCTAACCCACTGAGCCACCCAGGCGCCCCTCATTTCTATATTTTTAACCAGCAACAAAACAAAACAAAACAAATAACAAATAAAACAAATAACAAATAAAACAAAACAAATAAGTGCAATAAAAATATGGTCTACAGGATCTCTCTCCTTTACCTTTCAAAACTTCTGTGAGTGCAATCTAATGTGTAATCTTAATTTGTCGCCAGATCCTATCGCAAGGGAATCTGGGAAATGTAGTTTTAAGCCTTCAAACCTCTACTGCAAAGGGAGGCATTCTAGAAGAGGTGGGAATAGATGTGGAGTGTAAATTGAATACACAGAAAATAAATGAGTGTGACATAATATGGAGTTAGTATTCATGCAGCTTAAAGTACAAATCAAGCTGACTTGTCTGCAAGGTCTAACACTCAATCACTATACTTCACTGCCTGCACATCAAGATGTTCCATATTTCCAAATGCATCTTTTTTGGAAACTTGTGTATTTTAACAGGAAAAATCTTCCTGATAAGAAAGGACTAGAAAATGAAAAAAAAAACAAACAAACTCATAGACATTGTCTTTTTTAAGTTATTAACTTTTTATAGTAATTAATACGATACACACAATTTTTGGTCTGGATAAAAATATAGGTTGCTTACACTTACTTCATGTAAATTAAGGCAAACCAGAGACTGTTTCTACTTTGAAATATTCTTTGTTCAAATCCCACCATGCTGTGATCTGAAGGGAGGCTAATTCTTTTGATATTATCGCCATAATTTTACAGCCTTTGCAGCCTATAATTTAAAAGCCTAAATATTTATTCCAGAAACTTATGCTAGATTTTCTAGGTATCTTTAAGGTTGTGGGATAGTCATCCACAATTGCCAAAATGTATCTGACTTCAGGACGAATGATATCCAGAGATAAAGGCTGATAGCATTCTTCTGCCAGAGGAAGTGTAGGGAGCATAAACATGCCAACAATGGGAAGCCCCTCTTCTCTGCCCTATGAATTTTAAGTGAAATCACAGATACAGCAAATACTATCCCATCTGCCTTGTTTTTTTTTTAAAGATATTTATATACCTTGTGTTCTTATGTACCTTTACGATTTACAAAACAATTTTCTGAGACTGAGAACTTTTCTTTAGGCCCTAATAAAAATGTTGCTATTGTTATTACCAGCTTCAGTGACTTTTCTCCTTTAATCCACTTCTTTCAATCTCATTCATCCTCAAAAAATCGAAAGGACATCACTGAATACTCTTTGAATGGAATCAACATTTTTTTTTAAAGATTTTATTTATTTATTTGACAGACAGAGATCACAAGTAGGCAGAGAGGCAGGCGGAGAGAGAACGGGAAGCAGGCTCCCTGCTGAGCAGAGAGCCCGATGCGGGGCTCCATCCCAGGACCCTGGGATCATGACCCGAGCCGAAGGCAGAGGCTTTAACCCACTGAGCCACCCAGGTGCCCCTGGAATCAACATTTAAAAGAATCTCAGGATTTCTATTTCAGGTATCTGCTTGACTTCTTACTTTATTAAAAAAAAAGATTCAAAAGTCTTTTTACATAGCATTCTATCATAAGGATAAGAAAAGAAGGTTAATGAAGCATTTGTCATACCCATTAATTTTTTTTTTTTATTTCTAGGGTTGCTTTCGGCAAAATGTTTTATATTATGTTGCAAGAAAAATACTGCTTCCATTAAGACAGGTAGTTTGAGTTTTCTGAGGAAACGAGAACAGTCATTTGAGTGGCAGAAACTAGTATATTTGCTTGTAGAAAATGCAATTTATGTGTATGTGTGAAAGCTGTAGTGTTAAAAAAAAATGCACAGAAAAATTCCCATTCCTAGCTGCCACTTCTTTTTGGTTTTCACAATTGCAGTGACAGTATTTTAAACAAGCTACCAGAAAGTGTATAAACACATTCTTTGGACAATTAGTCTCATAAAATAGGGTCAATTTTTCAATAGTGTCCTTTAAGCCCCGACCATGTGTAAGAAAAATGGACAATTTCTGGGGCCCTATGGTCTCTTTTAGTCTTGTTATGCATTTATTGAAGTAATGTAAACAAAATATTTGACTCTTTCTTAATAGGAAAAGGACTTACTATTTTACTTTTGGTCTGGTTGGCTAAAGACCTTTATTCTTTTAGTGGGTAAATATCTAAGGGAAAAATAACAGAGAGGGGTAATTAACAGTAGAAAACCTCTCTCATAAGATTTACTTGGCAATTATGAAAGTTCATTCAGTTGTGTCTATACTTGTCAAGTAACTTGGAGTACTTCACAAATTATTTACAATGGATATGAAGTTCTGAAACGTGAACTCCCCCCCAATTCAGAGGGTAGCATGCATTTCTTTTTTTCATTTCCTTTTGAGACAAAGCCAACACTTGTGCCTCCTTGATTCAGTTGTGGCATTCTGCCTTGTTCCTGTGGCCACTGGGTAGGATGTGGTTCTGATAAAATAATATCCTCTTTGGTTGACAAATCTGACTAGGCTGATCTGCTGGCAAGGCAGGTTTTCTCTTTCTCCCTCGCATCTGTTTGTCTTTGTTCTTTCTTCTAGAGGCTGTGTAAAAGGGTGATCTTTTCAGATAGAGGAGCTCTGTTTTTTGGTCCAAGGATATTTCTTCCTTTCTATCTCCCTCGAGATTTTAGATTCATCGAAGCATGGAGCAGACACTCTGTCTTAGTAATCTTCTTATTTTCCCATTGCTATAGTTCCCTTACCAGTTTATACTATGAAACTGCAATAATCAATTGCCTTTATCAAATCAATTTTTTAAGTATGGCATTTTTGTTATGTTCTCTTTGAATTTATTTCAAAAACAGGCAATGCAACAGAAAAAAGAAATAGTCCATCGCATTCTTCACAGTATTTTTATTACTATTTCATAATTTTTATGTTATTTTATTTCTCATGATATTTTGCCCAATTGTCATCATATTGATGTGTAGGTTTTTCTTTCCAACTAGGTTAAATTTCATGAGAGAGTGACCACATCTTTTCCACTTACTCTTCTATCACCAACATTGTGCTAGTTGGTTTTGTATTTATTATATCACTTAGACATCAAAAGCAACCTGTGATTAGGAACTACAGTTTTCCTTATACAGATAAGGAAAACTAAGTCTTCAAGATGTTAAGTATCTATGTTCTTAAAAGTTACACAGCTAGTAAGTGGCAAGGAATGATTGTTGCTCAGAGATCTGTGTCTCTCAAACAAATGCACACTGTTCATCTTGCTACAGCCAGAGCTCTAAAAGGTTAGAAAATCATGTTCTGTATAAAATACAAGACTCTAGCTAACCTTTAATTCTGATTCCATCTTGTAGTATTATAACTGACAAAGCTTATTTTGATCAAACTCCAACAGAGATTAATAGTTTGTTCTACCCAGATATGATCCAAGCATGCAAAGGTGTTGAGATAAAAGGTGTTATATAAACAAGCAGCAGTATTTTCAATCTAATATGATAATGAGTGGTAATAGAACTGTAATAGGTGATGATATAGCTTTTGATTTTTTAGTTTTTTTCCTTACTATTTTGTAATGTTCTACTTAGTTTCTTAATTATTTTCAACAGTGATGCCACCTGCCTCCATCCTCTCTAGAGAACATTTATTATTTGTGTTATATTAAATATATTCAAACTTATCATCATTGCAATGCCTAACAATATTAGTAAACATTATCATTGAGTATAATGTGCCATCATTCAACTGGTTAGTATTTTTAGTGCAAGACATTAAAACTTTAAACAAACTTATGGAATGTGTACTATCATTATCCTCATTTTTCAGATAAGGAGACTGAGGCTGATGGGATTTTCTTCATATTCAAGGCTCAGCTCAAATATTTAGACAGTTTTCCTAATCACTTTGTATTAAGTTAAATCCTGGTTTCCCATACCTTCATACCTCACATTCTATCTCTTTGCAGTACTATCTTAAAAAATGTGTAACTAGGCATCATGTGAAATTATATATATGTATGTTTACTGTTTTTATTGTCCTGTCTTGTCCAAATGCAACTAAGATCCACAATGTTGTGTGCTCTTTTTGTCATCTCTTTATCTCTAATGTCTGAAATAGCACACAGCACAGAATTAACACTATAAATAATTGGTTAATAAATAAATTAATGAAACAATTAACTTGAAAATAATGTTTGGAGCTGAGAAGAGAACTCAGGTCTTCTGAATTCTAGTCCATTTCTCTTTGAACTATACTATGTAAGATTATGTAAGTAAACTGAATCATGTGCATTTTTCAAGTTTGAAATTCTGAGATTTTCTTTGGTTTCATTTCTAGCTACATAGTTTACCTTAAGTTATATCGAATTAACATGATTAAAAGGGGAAATTTTTAATCTGCTGAAAGAGTAATTTACAAAGACAGTATGCAGATTGCTGATCCTGTCTTTAAATCAAACTTGTTTGTGAGAACAGGAATCTTCCTCGGAAAATAAACCAACAATATAAAGTTCAAATTACTGTACTCTTCAGAATATATTTAATTTAAAAATGCCTAAAAGTCACACTTTTGCTCTCCTTTCTTTGATTAGTTGAGAGTAGTAAAGTCTTACTCTGCGTCTATACAGATCTCTTTGATATTGCTCACCCACTCTGAGTCTGAAAATTGACCTTTGATGAAAACTCTCTTGGCTCATTTTGCTACAAATTAGGAGAATTTAAGGAATGCGAACTCCGGAACTGAATCTGAATTAGGATGACTTTTAAAGGTACAAGTCAATTAGCCAAGAAAGCTTCGGAGGTGAAATCATCTCATTTGTGATCCTGCCCATTGGGGGTCCTAATGCCTCCATCTGATTAGCTTGACTGCTTTACTTTTCCAACATCTACACCCAGATCACTGAGACTGAGGATTGAGTTGCAGCTTAAATTTGTGCAGCAACCTGCAGATATTATTAGTGAAGTATATTAGCAATTTATGTCAAAGGGGGTAATGGTCTTTATAAAATCCAGATTGGAAACACTGTATTTCAGAAGCACCTGCCATATGCACTGCTCTGGCTTCGACTAGTTCTTATTTTATTTTAAAATTCTTGTTGGGTAGAAACAAGAGTCATGAAGGATATCTCAGTTAGGGAATTTTATTGTATCATCTGAAGGTTCTCATGTGAGTACATGACTTTTCCTAAATGAGAATACATACGTAGAGAATACCACATGTATGACCAAGCTTGGCATTTAACTTTCTCTTACTGGCAATAATGAAGCTTGTACACTTAAAATTACAATTCTAGGGAGAGTGAAATGTGTTGGTGCCTAGTCTGGAGGCTGACATAAGCCTAAAGGATCGAAGAGCTGACTTGGCACCTAGCTAGAAGTGAGCATTTCTTCAAGGATGGAATGAGGTAGCATAACCATGACTGTGAAACAGAATTACTATTCAAAAGAGTTGATTCAGGGGGAGTGTGGGTGGTTCAGTCAGTTAAGCATATGCCTTTAGTTCAGGTCATGATCCCAGAGTCCTGTGATCAGTCCTGGGATTGAGCCTTACATTGGACTACCTGCTCAGCAGGGAGTCTGCTTCTCTCTCTCCTTCTCCATCTGTCCCTCCCCCTGCTTGTGCTCTCTCTTTCAAATAAATAAATAAAATATTTTTTAAAAAAGAGCTGATTCAGGGGATCAAATTCAAAGTGTTAAATAAAAAAAAAATCTGTACTTGTTAAAGACTAAAGGTTTAGTTTAGTTTAGTTTAGAAGATTTCATTCAAGTGGCTACTAAAATGGGATTCTGCAGTAGAGGAGAGAGATTGGCCTCAACTCCAAATACAAGGAAAAATAGTAATTTATAGTTAAGGGGCATGGTAGGGGGTTAGCAAATGGAAAATTACTAAAAAAGAATTTCAGAAGTAAGGGGGGATTGTGGTTAAAACAGGTTGGAGGGGGTGCCTGGGTGGCTCAGTGGGTTAAATCCTCTGCCTTCAGCTCAGGTCATGATCTCAGGGTCCTGGGATCAAGCCCCACATCGGGCTCTCTGCTCAGTGGGGAGCCTGCTTCCTCCTCTCTCTCTGCCTGCCTCTCTGCCAACTTGTGATCTCTGTCAAATAAATAAATAAAATCTTAAAAAAAAAAACAGGTTGGACAGGATTCTTGCTAAAGACAGGCGGGGAGTGGGGGTGGTCAGATATCACCTGGGGGAGAGTGGAAAATGAAGAATATGAAAATGTATCGTGGATGATCAGATATATTGGGTGGGAGATTTCTTGCTAAACTGGCTTAGCGGGATTCTTGGTCTTATGGAGAAGGGCCAGGACTGGGCCTCATCAAAAAGGGATCAGATGAGCCTGACTAAAGTGCAATTAAGGAAAGTCTTTGTTAAGAGCAGTTTATAAGCATGCAAAGACAACAACAAAACATTTTGTAAAACCTAAGTCTGCATTCAAGAACATCATAGACTCAGAGGTGAAGAGTGGTTGAGGACAAGACTGCATGGATGTAGACTCATTGGTGGAGTGTCCTTTATACGTGATGCCCACTGTCTATCATGAAGGTAGAAGTGAGGGCAACTTGGAGGAGGAATACATGACCGAGTATACAGATGAGTCACTCCTAACATGGGGCTCCATAAACCAAAAATCTTGATAAAGATGAAAAGGTTGAGTGAAAACTGCAACTGTGCTCTCAAGTATGAGACTTTAAGCATTCTGTCAGGTACCATTAGTCCTGTTTAGTTGATTTTTGGTCCATTTTTAAAAGATTGTATTTATTTATTTGATAAAGAGAGAGAGTACAAGCAGGGCGGGTGGCAGGCAGAGGGAGAAGCCGGCTCCCTGCTGAGCAAAGAGCCTTAGCGGGGTTTGATCCCAGAACCCTGGGATCATGACCTAAGCCTAAAGTAGCTGCTTAACCAACTGAGCAGATGCTTAACCACCCAGGTTCCCCATTTTGGTCCATTTTTAAAGCTACTATTTTATGTTACCACTTCTGAATTACTCCTTTTAAAAAAATTTTTAAAAGATTTTATTTATCTATTTGACAGAGAGAGAGCACAAGCAGGGGGAGCAGCAGGCAGTGGGAGAGGGAGAAGCAGTCTCCCCACTAAACAGGGAGCCTGACTCTGGGCTTTATCTCAGAACCCTAGGATCACGACCTGAGTCAAAGGCAGATGCTTAACTGACCAAGCCACCCAGGTGCCCCCTGAATCATTCTTTTAACTTCTTTCTTTCTGAGGATTCACAAAAATGGTCATGATTTCTCTAATATTAACTAAATTCACAGGGTTTTTAAATTAAAGTTTTCTAGGTTTTTTTCATATACTTTATCTTATTTGATCCTTGAAATAGTCATGAATGGGGTGTGTGTGTGTGTGTGTGTGTGTGTATGTGTGTGTGTGTTTATGCATTAATGTCCTTTCTCTCAGATTGAAGAGACAGAAACACAGAAAGATTAATTGCCAAGGCTATGGTCACACAGTTTGGAAGTAACAGAGCTAGGGCTTAAACCTAAGGCTTCTAAATCCAGATTCTGGACCTTAAGAACAATGTTTATATTGGAACATTATACATATAAGAAGAAAGTTCAACTTATTTAATGTGTTAGGGTTGTGTCACAAAATAATAACAGATGGAAAGGCTTCAGTAATTGTCCTACCTATTTACTCAAAAGATAATATAAATGTTTATCTTTGATGCTGAAGAACCAAAATATGTTCCTGTTAGTGTCTGCTTCATTGCCAAATGATGGAAATACAAGCGCATCTATTTTGGCAAAAGCATTTTCCTCAAGCCACATGGAGAGCCCCTGGGAGGATCAGTACACATGAAATCGTTTAGGGTTAGTTTTGATTAGTTTGGATAGTTGGAGCTCACATTGTGGAAGCAATGGTGAAGGACAACGACAAAGCCCCTTGATAGACCGTGGGTTTAATCTGCTTTAGGCCCAAGGACTGTCCTTCTGATCCTATACTGGTGACTAGAAGAAAAACCATACCAAGAACTCTAGCTGATTGGTTCATTTATTCACATACTGTCTAGTTCATGTTAAGCACTGTGCTACTTATAGGGGATTCCAAGAGAAAAGACAAGATACTCCTGTCTTTTTAAAAAGCTTTTGTTTCTTGTTCAGTGGTTTGGAAATGCTGAAATATCATGAAACAAAACAGAAGTCTGACATGACTGGTATGTAGGACAACAGGGTATAGAAGAACAGTTCAACAGAGTAGTTAGAACACAGATTGTGGAGTCAGACTGCCAGTGGTCAAATGTTACATCGGCAACTTACAAATTATGTTATTTTAGCCAAGATAGTCAAACTTTCTTTGTTTCCTCATCTGTAAAATGGGCTTGAATTTAAGGTAAGTTCAGGGGCCAGTTTGAAGATTAAAATTTTTCAAGTGTTTGACACATAGGAAGCACTAAAGAAAGTTTTGTTAAATAAATAAAAATCAGGAATCAGGAAAAGCAAGACATAAGATTGGACAGGAAATAAAAATGAACATTTGTTGAGTGCTTACAAATGCCAAGTACTTCATGGCACTTAATTTTAACTATTACAATCACATGAGTCAGAAGGTTTATGATCTCCATAATGCAGAACTTCTCAACCTTGAAACTTTTGACATTTGAGAATGAATAATTTTTTATAGTGGGGGCTGTCCTGTGTATCGTAGGATGCTTAACAGGATCCCTGGCCTTTATCCACTAGATGTCAATAGCACTACTCCCCACCAGCTGTAAAAATAAAAAAAAAGTCTCTAGACATTGACATATGTCCCTGGGATGCATGATCACCCCAGATTGAGAATCACTGCCAGAATCAGGAAAATGAGTCTGAGTGAGGTCAAGCAAATTTTCCAAGTTTACACAGCAAATGATGGTAAAACAGCAATGGCAAATTAGCCTGGATGAATCCTATAAAGACAAGGGTATAATGAATAGTGTCCTATAAAGACGAGGACATAATGTGTAAGGTTTATTGAAGTTTCTAGTCTCAGGTTGTGAAATTCATATTACAGTGATAGACTTGATTTTTCATTGGGCAATAGGATTGCTTTGGTCAGATCTGTGTTTGGTGTTATCCTGGCACATAGATTGAAGGAAGGAAGAATTGAAAAGTGAGAAGTTATGCAAGCATTCAGATGAGGCATGATGAGGACTTGAACTCACGTTACATAGAATAAAAGAAACAATGAATAAAAACAACTAAAGAGTACAATCTCTTGAAACTCTTTGTTATTATATTCAGCCTATGTGAAAGCCTCCAAATGCCTTTCTGAGTTGACTTTAGTAGTCTCACCACAAGATAAATACAAGAAACCATTATTCCAGTCTACATTGGGAGAAAGTGGCTCTGGCCCTGGCATATTATTTATAAACACACAGGGTCATACAAATCGTCAGTGGTTCCTAATCCTTCAGTTTAATCCCTGGAACACCTTATCTTCTCACATTACTTCTAATCTAATAAAATCTCCCATTACTGACTGCAAAAGAATGGATGTTTACAAAGCTAATCAATACCAGCTTAATGTATCTGCTTCAATCTACTTTACTTAATGACATGGCACTACCCCAAATAGCCTTTTCAAATAAGCAAGGTTTAGATCCTCTCAACTGTAAGTCTGATATTAATCCCTTCTTCTTTTCATTCAGCTCCCTGCCTCTCTCGCTCTTCCTCCCTCTCTCATCTCTCTTTTTTTGTCCCTCTTCTCTCAGCATGATACAGATTTTACAAAGCACAATGAACTTAATAACCATAATCATAGGATCAAAAAAATAGCTAATACTTATTGAATATTTGCTGTGTGCCCAGCACAATTTTAAGCTCCCTGCATTTATTAAATCATTTAATCCTCACCACAACCTTATGAGGAGGATAGGATTTGTATCCCCATTATACAGATGAAGAGCCAGACATACTTCCTCCCAGCAATATCATAAACCAATGAGCTAATGGATGAACTAGCAAACTGTAAAATGGGACAGATTTGAACTCTTGTTTTTAATTCATTTTCTGACTTCATTATCCAACAAAGTGAAATCTGACAACTCTACTTAACCTAGACCCTTAAAACCTACAAACAATAATTGAAATGGAAAGCAGATGCTTGCTATTTAACAAGGCTTGTTCTAACAGATAACAAAAGCTCTATGGTTCCTGTTTACTTAGTTGGAAATGAATTTCTGTTCACTTTAAATCAGGTCAAGCATAATTAGGATTAAGAACTAACTGGAATTGAAAAATGATAGAACATAAGTGTCATCTATCTGGCCAATATAGCTGTATTAAAAGAATTAAGCTGAATGACTGAAATGCACTGAATTTGTGTATTTGATTTTGTTCTCTACTCAAAATACTGAGGGATGGGCTAAATGAGAAATAGACTCTTTATAAGAGGCTAATATTGTCATCCCACCAGAACTTATAACAACAATTGATGCTAAGTATAGAAATGGAGCTAAGAGGAATCTGCTGTGATGTAAGTCAGATTTCCTCTTAAAAGTCTAAAATATTTCACATATACCCATGTCTCATCACATAGTTGTCACTACTCCCATAGGTATCATCTCTAAAGTTAGTGTTTTTTTTTCCCATTGCATCCAAGTTGGAATGTGTGTATAAGTGGTTCACTCAGAATTACCAAAGAGCTCCTGATGGTCAGATACAGGGTTTCACCTCTGTCTTCACTCTTTTCACCATTCCTCATCACCTTCCCTTGAATTTCTTTCACTTTTCTCTTTTTCACTCCTAAAATTTTTGTTTCTTTGGAATATTCAGTTCCGTTTGTTCATCTCAGCCTTTCCCTCTTCCTTCTCCTCTATCTGCCTTCTCTTCTCTCTTCTTCCTTCCTTTGCTCTTGCCTTCTCTCCCCACTTTCCCTCTCTCTGCCTCTGTCTCTCTTCTTCTATTCTTTCCCATGGACTCACATGCTATATTTGCCTAGGGGATGCTCTGACTCAAATGCCATATCTGTCTTTATGAAAGTCTAATGGACTTAAAATAAAGGGTGGCTCTCTCTTTGGGCTAAACTGTACTTTGATTTCTCTGGCTGCAATCAGGACAGCATTTCAGGGCATCAACAGACAAAATCCAGCGAAATGTTCTTATTTTCTCTCAATACCTCAAAAAAACAAATGTCAAGAAATACTGCATTCAGGTCTTTGTCAAAGGTGAGATGTGTCAATGTTCTAAGAGGTCCTGGCAGGGCTAGCATAGTGAAAAGAGTGGGTATGAAAGGATCATTCTAGTAGACTAAAGACAAGTCCCTATGGGCAACACTTTCATCAAGAAGGGGTTATTCGGATTCCTTTAATTATCCTCTTTCTGCAGAAATTAAGAAACATCCAAGAATAATTTTGTTTTCCTTTATTCAATATTCAAAGGGACATATTTTCCTTCAAGTTATTTATTTAGACAAACATAAAAAGATAAACAAGCATGATTTCTAAGTAAAATGGCTTTAAATAGGAGATTTGCAGATGTTGTGTAATCACTTAATGTAGAGAAGCGGTCTACCTTTTTGGAAAGGGCAAGCACATATTGGCAATCTCTTAAGAAAAACAGAAAATAGCCACTATTTGTTAATTTCATTCACTTTCCATGAAAAAGAAAAAACTGCTACCTGGTGGTAAAATGGAGAAGATTCTCCTAAGGGTTGCTCTTTAACCATGATGCTTGAGTTCCAGATGTATTTCTACTCTGCTAGGGAATGCCAATAAAATGGTAGGCAGATTTCTTAAACAAGTTATGTCCAAAACTAAATAGACTAATTTAACCTCAAAATCTGGTCATCAACTATATTTCCTATCTCAAATTATATATAGTCAACATCAATTTAATCACTCAAACTAGAAACCTCAGAGTCAATTTTCTCTTCTCCGTCTTTGCCCCACATAAGCAATCAGTTCCCAAATCCTGCTGTAGTTATTGAACACGGAGTATGTGGAAGTCGGAAAGACATTCTCCTTTTCCATTGTCACTGTCATGGCCTTAGTTGCCTTTCCTGTGAGCTATTGCTGTAGTCACCCTACTGTTATGCTGGCATTCAGGTTCTCACTTTTCCAATTTTATCTTTCATCACTTTCCTTTCTACTTCTGTAGCCTTAGCTCTTCCTCTTGCCTCCTTTGAATATTTTTAGTTAACCTTTCTATCCTCTAGACCTCTGTACACTTTGTTCTTACTTCTCCCCAACTCTTGCATGATTTCATGCCTTAATGTAGATGTCACTTTTTTCCTGTTAATTGTCCTTCACTAACCACTCTCTCCTGAAAAATCCAAAATAAAATAAATCTGAAGATCCATAGAAGCTGGATTAGGAAATCTTCCTGATGTGCTCCAAAGGGCTTTCTTTCTCCTGCTCATACTCATCTCACGTAGCACTGACACTGTTCACTGACACGTGTGTATGTATATACCACATTAGCTGAGGAAGTGAATGAGGACAGAAATCATTGCTCTTGTTTCACAGTACTTAGAACTGTGCTCAATAAATGTTTATTGAATAAACTAATAGATGTCACTCCTTCCCTCATTTATTATTTCACATTTTTATTTATTCATTCAGCAAACTTATACAGTATACTACTGTTTAAGACACTGCACTACTCTCTCTCTCTCTCTCAAATAAATAAATAAAATCTTAAAAAAAAAAAAATGGGGCACCTGGGTGGCTCAGTCAGTTAAGCGTCTGCCTTTGGCTTAGGTCATTATCTCGGGGTGGTGGATTGAGTCCCACATCAGGCTCTGTTTGCTCAGCAGGGAGCCTGCTTCTCCCTCTGCCTGCTCTCCTTCTCTCTCTCTCCCTCCCTCACTCTCTCTCTCTCAAATAAATAAATAAATTCTTTTTTTTTTTTTAAGACACTCTAATAGGTGCTAGGTCCTAAAAGTTGCTGGCTTGTCATTTGCTATTAGTTCACTTCAAACTTCATCTAAATAATAAGGCTTTCCACAGTTTGATTCCTACTTGTCTTTCAAGCATCAGTCCCTCTTTCTTCCATAAACGGTGTCTATAAACTTTGTCATATCACTTACCATTCATGTTTATCAGCCTGCCCACTACCCACATGTTCCATAGATATTCATAACAATGTAATTTTGCTCAATATTAAACACACACCAGTAAATAAATGCTTATGTTAATAAGTTTAAGAAATACTTATTGCTAATTAACTGGACATATGCTAGTTACTATGCTATGTGCTGTGGATATATGGCTTGATACATCATAGTATTTCTTCTTTTAGAATTTATTCTCATAATTTTAAACTTTTATCTCCTTGTCATGTTTCTCAGTTTACCTTCTCCATAAAACCTTTCTTGATAGCCTAGTCACATTTAACTCTCCCTCTCTTTCTGCTCTCCCATTTCATATTTCCAAATTTACTTACTACTTATTTCATTCTGTTTTGTACTTATAGTCAGTTGTTTATATAGTTCTCTTTTATACCTCTCAAAAGACAAGGGGCATACTTCCTGATATAATAGTGCCAGATTCATTTAGGCTTGAAATAAAGGCTGAATCAACATGGTTCATGCAAATCAGAATTATCCCAAATAACAATTGTTTGCCAAAAAGAAAAGTTGTCTGAGTGTTTTGAACAGAATAAAGCAAAAAAGTTTACTCTATCCTGGCTAACTCGTTGCAGTATAAACCCTACTCTGTCTTGCTCATATTTGCGTTCTTAGCACATAGCACAGCACCTGAACATACTAGGTACTCAATAAATAGTTACTTCATGAGTAAAGAAACCAATTAACTAATCTTCTGTTATGTGACTAAAAAAGTCAACTCTGAGCTTCAGTTTCTTCATCTATAAAATGAAATATCAAGCTTAACTCACAAGTTCTTTGCAGAGCTTAAACAACTAAATTAGATTCATTTGTTGAATAAAGAGCTATTATTACCATGTGCTAACATTTTTAAAATTAAATTTATTTATTTTTTTAAATAAACATATAATGTATTTTTATCCCCAGGGGTACAGGTCTGTGAATCGCTAGGTTCACACATTTCACAGCACTCATCATAGCACATACCCTCCCCAAGGTCCATATCCCCACCACCCTCTCCCGTCCCCCCTCCCCCCAGCAACCCTCAGTCTGTTTTTTGAGATTGAGTCTTTTATGGTTTGTCTCCCTCCCAATCCCACCTTCTTTCATTTTTCCTTTTCCTACCCCCCAACCCCCCCACATTGCATCTCCACTTCTTCATATCAGGAAGATCATATGATTGTTGTCTTTCTCTGATTGACTTAGTGCTAACTTTAAAGCCATGTCTTGGGACTCATAACTACAACTAAGGTCAGCATGATTTGTGTGCTTATTAATGAGACAATCTAAGTGAGCATACTATCAGTCTTCTCTACTTTCTTTTCATTTTCCCTGCTTCAAGTAAAAGATAATTGAAAGATTGTTTCTTGTTCTCTTCACTTCCTAGAATTCTGAAATATGAGTCATTTTGACAAGAAAGTTTCAGTGTATTTCATAAATATGAAATCCTAGGATTGGTTTGGACCATTGTAGTCCTCTCATTCTTTTATTAATGAATGGAAATACTTGTTTTTAACAATCATGATTTGATGGCCACCAAGCCTCAGATTTAATACCTAATACTGGGGAGTTTACATGTAATGATGTCTTGCCTTCCGTTATAGTAAAATTCTGCCTTTTCTCAGTTTTCCTATAACTCCCAAGAATTCTTCTTCCCTCTTCCAGAACTGAACTGCAAAATTCTACTTCTCCTTTGACCCATCTGAACTTTCAATTATAAGGCAACTATTAATTCATCTTAAAGATATTTTTTATCAGAGTAAGTATTTCCAGGTCCTTCAACTAGTCTCAGACTATATGGTTCATGAATCCTCTGGCATTTTGATTGTCATTCTGCTAAATCAGATTATGTGTTTTCTGTATAGTATTGTATACATAATTTGCTGGGCCCAGTACAAAGTGAATATGTGAGGCCTCTTGTTTAGAAAATATCCTTAATTTCAGGAAAGCAACAGTAGAGACTTAAACCAGATGGGGAGACCATCTAGGTATAGGGACCTGGACAACTGCTCAGGTTGCATCCTAATAAAACCTGTCCTGATTCTATGGAGATACTTCATTTACACAGCCTTCTATGACACATTAAAAAGGGTTAGGAAACCTATTGTGTAGTCACACTGTACACTGATATTTTCCTTTGTATATGGTGACAAATTCTAGTTAGCTCAGGGCAATCCTGATTTATGTCTGTTGCCACACTGTAATTATTAATAGTATTTCTTTGCAATATGAATGTATACTCTAAGTTAAATTATGTTGATCCCTACCTCTGAAAGCAGTAATCAAATCTATATTGTCTGTACCTGCATTCCCAAGGGCCTCATAGTGTCTAGGGAAAATAACTGCTTAACAAATATTAAGCAATATTGATCACAGTGTGAGATCTTGGGAAGAAAAGTTTGACACATCACCAATTAACACAAAATTTCAACATTCTTTAATAAAATTTTGTATTATAATGTTCTCTATCAACATTTATATCTATGCACAAATACTTGTTTCCCTTCCTGTACTTTGAATTCAGCTATATACTCCCACTCTTGAGGGCTTCCTGGACTCTACCAGGTAGAGTGATCATTTCTCATCCTTTTTTTTACTACTTTTCTATAACTTTCAAAAGAAAGATAGAGTTTCTATCTTCCTAGTTCTTGTATAATATACATATACATATAATTCAGGGGTTTGCCAAAATGCTCTCTTCTGCATGTTGGAGAAAATTGCACTACAGCAAGGCAGGAATCAAGTTTGAATAGTACCTTCTTATCATACTACAAGTATTCTCACAGTTATCAACCATAGTACAGAGGCAGAGAAAAGAGCACACAAACTGGAACTCATGGACCAAAGTTCAAAGGCAACTTACTCTGGTTTTAGGGGACTATTAGCATAGTGTCCAACACATGGTAGGCACTGAGCGAGTCACATTTCCCCCATGTGATTTAATTTGATGCTGTCATTTGATTCAAACAGTAAATCAAGCTACTATGTACTGAGCACTTGTTCTGTGAACAATGCACAGCAGTAGATATGGAGTAAACATATTTCTAGAACAGGCTTTAACATTAAACAGGTTGAATCACCCTAGGCAACTCATTTAGCTTCTTTGAGTTTGTGTTTTTCTTATCTATAAAATTATATATCAGATTATTTAAGACATATATTACTTTCAAGCTCTAGGATTTTCTGGTAATGTGGGTTTAGTGCTTTTGTTGTCTTTAGGGTATACATTTGAGGTCTATATGATTTGATTATATAGGGTTTTGAAAGTCAGGAAAAAGAGTTAATCATAATACAGAAGGCAAAATAGATTCACGCCTATATGGGACTTTGTAAATATAATAGGTAGCATTAGAAATCAGTGAGAATTGGTTAAATGGTAAAATATAGCTAAACTGTACTAGAACAATTGGCTTGTATATAGAAAAAATATCATTGGTATCTAATCCCACACTATATACAAACATTCCAGATCTATTAAAGAAAAAGACGTGATAAGCAAAACTTTTGAAAGAGAATGCAGGAGACCGTAATTATATACTAATGTGAAAGGGCTTTTTCGTTTCTTTTCCCTTCTTTTCTTTTTTAAGATTTTACTTATTTATGAGAGAGAGAGAGCATGTGAGAGAGAGCAGGAGAATGAGAGGAAGAAGCAAACTCCCTGCTGAGCAGGGAGTCCCAACTCAGGGCTTGATGTCAGGACCTCAGGGTCAATCCTAAGGCAGATACTTAACTCAGCCACCCAGGCACCCTGAAAAGGATTTCTTAGAGGAGGTCAAAAGAAAAGTGACAAACTGCAAATGAAAGTATTGGTTAATTGATCCTATAAACAAAGTTAAGAAAAACCATATACTGGGAGAAGATTATTTGCAATGCATATAACAATAAAAGATTAGTATTCAGTACCTATAAAGAAAATCTACAAATCAGTAAGTAAAAGACAACCCATTAGATAAATAAAGGATATGAATAGAAGGTAAAAGCTGAAAGACTGTAGAAAAGCTGTAAAATCGAAAGTCTACTGATTGCATTCCAATGTAAGAAGTCCAGATAGTCTCATCAGTGATTTGTGAGGAAGCCGTTAAAGTGTTTAGTTGTTTTAGACAAAAATTGCTGAGATATGGATAGGAATTTAACAGATCAAAATTTTAACAGTAGAGCATCTAAGACAGAGTCATAGAGGTACTCAATGGTTTCTGGAATTGATCACTATAACAAAGAAACCTTATAGTAGCAAAAAAAAAAAAAGCAGTATGCAAATGACTTAAAAAACTTGGTTAACTTTATGCATCATTTGCCATTTTTCTGACATGAATCTCTTTATTTCATGACTGTTATAATTTTGTATTTTAGGACCTTATCTCACTAACAATTTTGCTTATTCCCTGGGCACAATATTTCCAATACACTCTTCCCCTGTGGCTCGAATTGTATTACTTGGTACTTCCTTCCCTGACTGACTGCTAGAATTTATTACACACACACACACACACACACACACACACACACACACATCTATATACATACATTTATCTGTTCAGAATTCCCCCTATCTTGTGACTTACTATTTTTCCTATCTTCTTCATCTCCCACCCAACATCTAATACCAGTTTTAGTCGATTCCTGGCCTCTTCAGCCACAACTTCAGACTTGGGCCATGAGTTCTTAAGCCTAGGACCCAAAATACATAGTGCATTTTGAGAAAACATAGGACTCACAGGCTGGCTGAAATAGCTTAGATCCATACAAGGACATCTTCTTGAAAGGTATATTGGGGTTACCTGATGAATGACGTGATAGTAGACTGATGGTTTTATAAATACTCCTTCTACTACATGAAATAGTTGCTTTGGTTGAATCTTTTGTTTTTCACAACAGATTGTTTCACTCTTGCGTTTCAAATTCAGCCTTACTTCTGGTTGATTTTTTTTTTTTTTCCATTTCTCTACTTAACTAAGAAAACACGATTTCTTTCTATCCTTCAGAAATTATCTTATTCTTTGTGACCCGTCTACTTTCTTTTGATAAATCAGATAGTTATATCACTTGTTTTTGTCTCTACTACCAAGATGCTTTCTGTATACTCGCTGACAAGATCTTTTTTTTTGTTTGTTTGTTTTTTAGTTTGATGAGCTGTTGCTATGGGAAAATGTTTTGCTTTTGTGACATGAACATGTATTCCTGGGTATGCAAATGAAATTAAGCTTGCAAGGCTGAATAAGGGCTGTTTCTCAAACAGTGGGAAAATAAACTAGAATTTACATGAGGTATTAGAGGTTTGGAGTCCTAGAGACACAGATTTTGAATCCTTGGCTCAGTTATCAATGGAAAATTAGGGAAGTTAATTAATCTTTCTGAATTTTAGTTTCACCTCTTATATAAAGACAGCATTGTCACATTTAATTTTAAGATAATATCAAACATAAGACATGATGCAATTTTTTTTTTAAAGATTTTATTTATTTGACAGAGAGAGATCACAAGTAGGCGAGAGGCAGGCAGAGAGAGAGGAGAAAGCAGTTTTCCTGCTGAGCAGAGAGCCCGATGTGGGGCTGGATCCCAGGACCCTGGGATCATGACCTGAGCCGAAGGCAGAGGCTTCAACCCACTGAGCCACCCAGGCGCCCCGACGTGGCACAATTTAATAACTATCATATAATTGATAGATAATATCAAATGCATCACACACATCAACTATGAAAAGTACAGATGTTTTGTATTATAAAATTTAATAATACATTTCTTCTCATTTTATTCACAGTAGGCACATCTGTAGGTATGTATGGCACATAGTAGTCATTCAAAAAATGGTAACTATTATCACTATTTAACTGAAATATCAGTTGATATATTGCTATTGTTTAAAATTTAATTTAAAAAATTGATCTGAACTCACAAATTCTATGTCATGTCTAATGTCCTTCTAATTTTCTGTACATTCCTGTGGGTTTAGGTCTTCTTTAATAGTTTTTACCTCAAGTTCTTGCTTCTCTTGAGTTCTGCCTCTGGCCTCACTTTGTCTTCTCTGATGCCTGATTTTCTCCACATTCACTCAGATTTTGTGTGCATGGCAGTCTCTATTGAGTGTTTAGAGTGACTGGATTTTATTATCCTAACATACTGAAAATAAGTTATAATTAAAAACTAGTCACTTTTGTCCATAAAGCTCTTGGCCATCAGAAATTTCTTCTTAGTGATGTGCTTCCTCAGACTTTGGATTCCTGCCATGTTGCTGATCTGTTCTTTTAACAGCACCCTCTTCGTTCCCTGCTTTATCCGTTAGGAAAACTTTGTAAATTTTTTTACACAGAGTACTTTTTTCTATGTGTATTTAATTATGTCCGTTTGACCTATACACTTGGACTAGCCAGGTACATCCAAAAGACTAACCAATATTCCTGACACATACAGACTTCTCTCCTTAAATAAAGTCTGATGTTATCAGTATATTTTCCCAAATAGCTATAGTTCATGCAGGGTATATTTAATGTTGTCTAAAATGTTAAACCCAACTTTCCATTTGTACTTTACCTGTCTCCATATAACTGAACATGGCTGGAGGGAAACATAAACCATACTGACTGGTCTTACTTTACATTTATGATCATGAACTTCAGAGGTGCCCTTAATGCTTCTTGGAAATCATACTGTATTTCCTTTCTCTATTCACTGTCCTCATTCTCCTAAATAATTATTTCACACTTTCTTCTCTTCCAACACAAAACTTTCTTCTTCATTCCCTCTTTTATTTCCAGCTTGGATTGTGCCCCTTGGTAATCTCATCTAGTCTCGTGGCTTTTAATGTTACCGGCATGTTGATACTACACATACACATGCATATGCACACACATACACACACACACAAACACAAACAATTAGGATCATCTCTCCCTTACCACTCTTTCCATCAAGTTTTTCCCTCTATATCCAATTGCCTACATGATATCTCCACTTGGATGCCATCAGTATCTCAGTCTCATGTCTAAAATTGCTGCTTCCTCATCCTCTTGCAATATCTGCTCCATTGATCATATTCCAAATTGTGGTTGGAAGCAGCTGGCAACCCTATTCTTTCAGTTATCTAGGCCCCAAATCCTAAAATCACTCTTGATGTCTATCACATGCCCTCCCATATAGCATACACTATTGACTTTGCCTTCAATGTATCACAAATTCAAGCACTTCATAGGGCCTTCTCTACTATCTCACACCAGCCTTTTTTTTGTACCAGATTATTACAACAGCCTCTTAATTGGTCTCTTTTCCATCTCCCTATGCCATCCTTCAGACTGTTCTCAATAGAATATCCAGAAAAAAACTGTTAAACTCTAAGTCAAAGCCTATCATGCCCCTCTCAAAATGCTTCTATGGCTCCCCAGTTTCTCAGAGTAAGAGCTGATATCCTTATAATTATCACGAAGCTCTGGTAATCTCCATGTTCCCACTTACCCTTCTGCCTTTATCTTCTACCACTACTCCAGTCATACTGAGAGCCTCACTGCTCCTGGAACTCACTAGGCACAGTCTTTCCTGAGGATCTTTGCAGTGGTTGCTCCCTCTGCTAGAAAGTTATTCCCTAAGTATCTACATGGCTCATATCCTCATCTCCCTCAAGTCCTTCCTCAAATGTCATTTTTCCACTGAGACATGCTTGACTGCATTTCATTAAAATTAAAATTGCCTTCTTTATCCCAACATTCCCGAAAACCTTTATTGATTTTTTTTTGCATGGAATTTATGACTTTCCCATTTAAAGTTTAATTTACTTACTAAATTTATTGTTCACTGTCTCATTTTCAGTACCAGAATATAAGCTTTGTGTCTTTTTTTGCTACTGATCTCCAGAAGCTAGTATAATGACTGGCAAATAATAGATACTTAATAGATATTTACAAAATGAATATGAAGAAAATAATATTCAGTAATTCACTAATTCATTCAATTAAAACACCCATAAAGATATGAAATTCTCAACATGAATGAATTGTGGTATCTGAGGACTTCATAGTCTACTGAAAAAGATAATTTTTGTAAATAGATATAGCATAAAACATACAATATTAAAATTATTTAAAAAAAACAATCCTGGGGGCTTATAGGAGACTTTTTTGAAAAATATGGATGACCTTAAACAATGTTTTGGTAGCTAGTAGAATGTAGCTGAAGAATAAAGAAAAAGAGTGTAATCTAAAGGGGATAACATACATAGTATAGGGTAATGGAAGTCTTCTTTCATTTCTCTTCAATATTGTATGACTTTGAGAAACTCAATTTGAAAGGAGTGTACTCCATATGTTAGGGATTCATTGTTATATCCCCAATATCAGAAACAATATCAGGCACATGGTCAATATTTTTTTGTAGAGTGAATCAATGAACTTATTATAGAAAGAGAGTTTCTGCCACATGGATTTTAAAGTCTTTTTCAGTTCCATTACTCTAAATTATAATGGGCATATTTTTAATTAGCATAAAGAACTACATAGTGATTAGACCAAACTCAAAACAAAATGGCTGTTAGAGAAACTGGTTATCTCCCCATCCAACAAGGCTTTCATTATTTAAAAAGGTACATGACCATTTTCCAAGACACTGTACAAAATATTTCTAAATTTGGTCAAAGGCTCTACTAATGCCTGATGCTATTAAGATCACACACACACACACACACACACACACACACACACACACACACACAGCAATCCTCTTAGAAGCCATTCATCAAATAAAAGAAATCCAAACTTTTGCCAGCACTATGTCTCCTTTGGATAAATCCCTGGTGATTTAGAGTCTTTTTTTTTAATTTAAAGATTTTATTTATTTATTTGACAGACAGAGAGTGCACATACAGGGGGAGTGGCAGACAGAGAGGGAGACAAGCAGATTTCCTGCTGAGCAAGAAGCCCAAAGTGAGGCTCTATCCCAGGACCCTGAGATCATGACCTGAGTCAAAGATAGACACTTGACCACCTGAGCCACCCAGGTGCCCCTCTGGTTGGTTTATGGTCTTATGTAATGTCATTATCAAAGGCATTTATCTGAATTCAATCTGCCTTTTACAACTATGTAAGTAACTAAATTGTAACTCAGGCTTAAAAGAGAAACTCAGCAAAAGTATTTAAAAACCACAGGCGTGGTTTTGTGTGCTTCAGACTTCCCCAAGGGCTAAGAAATATCAAAAAAGCAAAAAAAAAAAAAAATAAGTAAAAAAGGAAAGCTTTTATTCTGTGGAAATTAGATGTGCTGTTTTTAGGTACTGTGTATATGACACCATTAGCAGAAGACTTATGGTGGGACCTCAAAGACATTGTTTATATTTTAAACTCAACAGCTTCTCAAATCAGCTGACCCTGTTCAACACTCCCTGGTGTAAGAGAGCCATTTGATCACCAAGGAAGGCACACAGGATCAGGCTGTGCCTCTAAGCAGGAGCCCCCAGAACAGCCCATCTGCTATGAGGTGGAGAGTTTCATTGGGATTATTTCCACCTAGAACTTTTGGCTCTCGTTTCATCCACCCCTGACAAGTCCCTTTAGTATTAGACTCTACTTCACATATTTGCATAGCTTTCTGTCTCTATGCTTGTTCCTTTGGCAGAGAAAACTTTAAGCTGCTGCATACTCATTATTTCTGGTGGAAATTACCCCTCCCAGGTGAGCTGGCCAGCATAACATACAAACTTTTGGGGACACTTCTTTTGACTGTTTACCTAAACCCTAAACTAGAGCCAGCTCACATGGTCTGTACTTTTTTTCCCCTTTGGTGCACATTGAATAAGTATCACTGCTTATTGGTAATAAACATGGCCTCCAGAAGTAGACAGACCTGTATTCTAATCCTGATACATAATACCAGCTTTGTAACCTTGGGCACATTAAACCTCAGTTTCCTCATCTGGACAATGTGAATAATAGTACCTGCTTCGCAGGTTATATGCATTATTAAAATCATGTGTGGTATACGTAAAGCATAATGTCTGGTATACCTGGTAATTCTTTTATAAGTGACAGTAATTTTATCCAGGACAGTCCATTCCTCACTTAACATATCATATGTTATCATATCACTTAACATATCATACCAGCTGCTAGACAGGATAAAGTGAATGGTCTCCATCTAATTTTATGTTTTCTCTATTTAATTTTTCTGCTAAAGAGTTCACTTCCAGTCCTTTCAAAGGATATGAGGAGTTCTATATTATTGCAGCCTCATTATTCAATTTTCTTCTCATATGTCTTTGATGCCAACACATACACATGAAACCTGAACAGAGTTAGGCTTTGTGGTCAATACTATTTCTCTTAAAAATGTTTATGCTTATTGGAAAACTTGTTTTTATCTCATGTGGTCACTATTGTGAAAGCTTTTGAGTTACAAGTTTACATTAAAAATAGGGCTTAGGGAAAAATAAAATGAAATAAATGTTTTGCACAAAGTCCTTAATGGAGGATACCTAGTTAACCTTGCATTCTATGAGGAGATGATGTTTCTGGAAACAACTCAGTACTCTCAGGGGACAGATACCTAGAATATTATCCTACTGCCACTGCATTGGAAGAGAAGGAAAAAAAAATGACTGATGGTTCCCTGGGGCTATTCAATGATAACTCTGCACTGCCAGAAATAGGACACACAAGGGACAGTGACATAGTGAATATCTGAAACATGCTATTTATTCCTGTGCTATGGAAAGAGAGCAGAAGGAATGCCTCTATTTGGATCGCCAGGTCATACCATTGCCAGTTGCTGCAATCAGGGTTATCAAGCAATGTGCTGCCTCAGAATTCCACACTAGTGAGCCCAAACAAACATTTATTTATTCAGCAAATATCTACTGATTGCCACCTTTGTGCCAGCTACCAAGGATATATTGACAAGCAAGGCAAACAGAACCCCTGCCCTCAAGGATCTTATCTATTAGAAGACAAAAATGAAAAGGAAAGTTGCTATAAACTCATTAAGGGAAGCACTGACTTAGAGAGGAGAGTTGAGATTGGGACATTAATTCATCACCCCTCTCATTTTCATTTTTCTGCACCCTCACTCACTCCTCTCCCAATGATGGAATGCCTGAGTGAATGTTGAGTTGCAAGAAGGAAACAGGATGTTCAATCTCTCTGGTTTCTCTTTAAAATGAAGAGCCTCAAGGGATTGTGCACAATAATCTGCAGTTCCCCCAAGAAGGTAGTTGAGTAGAGGGGCTCTGCCTTGCATCAGCAAATCAAGAAATGGTGAAGAGTTGGTTTAACTCAGGCTTCAGCATCAGAGCTAAACCACATTCTCCAGTCACCTTTATGGAACTAAAACTGAGCTAGTATTTTGACATTCATCCATCTGTCAAGAGCTTAATTACTTAATAGATTCTAAACTCAGAAGAAAAAATAAATATGTTATTTATCAGTGTACCTTATACTCCATTATCTTGGTGCCTTTGCCAACTATCTTAGAAGTGGATACAAAAAACTGACATTTAAGACACATGAAAAAATGTTCATCATCACTAGCCCTCAGGGAGATTCAAATTAAAACCACATTGAGATACCACCTTACACCACTAGAATGGCCAAAATTAGCAAGACAGGAAACAACATGTGTTGGAGAGGATGTGGAGAAAGGGGAACCCTCTTACACTGTTGGTGGGAATGCAAGTTGGTGCAGCCACTTTGGAGAACACTGTGGAGATTCCTCAAGAAATTAAAAATAGAGCTTCCCTATGACCCTGCAATTGCACTACTGGGTATTTACCCTAAAGATACAGATGTAGTGAAAAGAAGGGCCATCTGTACCCCAATGTTTATAGCAGCAATGGCCATGGTCACCAAACTGTGGAAAGAACCAAGATGCCCGTCAACGGACGAATGGATAAGGGAGATGTGGTCCATATACACCATGGAGTATTATGCCTCCATCAGAAAGGATGAATACCCAACTTCTGTAGCAACATGGACGGGACTGGAAGAGATTATGCTGAGTGAAATAAGTCAAGCAGAGAGAGTCAATTACCATATGGTTTCACTTATTTGTGGAGCATAACAAATAACATGGAGGACAAGGGGAGATGGAGAGGAGAAGGGAGTTGAGAGAAATTGGAAGAGGAGATGAACCAAGAGAGACTATGGACTCTGAAAAACAAGGTTTTTTGAGGGCTTTGAAGGGGTGGGGGGTGGGAGGTTGGGGGAACCAGGTAGTGGGTATTGGAGAGGGCACAGATTGCATGGAGCACTGGGTGTGGTGCAAAAACAATGAATACTGTTACACTGAAAATAAATTTAAAAAATTAAAAACAAAACAAAACAAAACAAAAAAACTGGCATTTAAGAACCAAATTATTCCATTGGTTAGAAAGAGGAAGGATTTTGACTTAAATTGAAGAAGCACTGAAAATTAGCAGTGCTTTAGTAAGCTTAGATATTTGGAGTCTTTGTCTTTGATTACTGAGGATGGTGACATGAACTATTATAATAACCAGGGACTATGCATAATAATTACAATGGAAAATTAAAATTTGAAAAGATCAAAATGAATTAAAGAACATGATAGTTGTATTATTCCTGAGTCGACAAGGAGGATAAAATACAAAGAATGGAAAAAGAAAGCTGCATTTTTACTTCTGGGGTTACTTCTCTAAGAGAGCCAGGAAAATGCAGGTTATTAAGGAGCAGATGGCAGGTATCTCGGTGCTCACTAGACCCACAAGGTTCAGGCTTTGGGAACATTGATAGCATTTACAATGTAGGAGACAGCATCGTGATTTTCCAGCATAAATAAATAGGGAGAATATGGAGGTTTCAAGTGTCAAAAAACTTTTATCAAAAGAAGCAGTGGAAGTAACCACTATTACATAAGACTAAAGTGCTTACTCACAAGAGAAGGGTGGAGTGTATGTCCCTAAACAAAACACACAACACAGCCCTGGACACCAGGAATTATGAAGGGAAAAGCAGAAGTAAGAGGTGTTGCACATGCCAGTTGGGGAAGAAAGGTATGTCTAATAAAATCTGGTGACTGAAACTGCTACTTGTGCTTAGCTCTAATGTCTTTGAAATGGGGCAGGGATGTCTCAAATACTGTTCTTGAAGAGCTGAGATAGTACATAAGTGGATCCTTCCTCCCTGCAAATGGCAAACATGATGCTACAAATAAGTTTATGGGAGTTTTTCTCATAAAAATTTAATTGCACAGGCTGTAGCCTTCAGATAACTGATACAAATTAACAGGCATGTTATTCTGTTTTCTATATAATAGAAAACCCAGAAATGAACCCACAACTATATGGTCAGTTAATCTTTGACAAAGCATAAAAGAATATCCAATGGAAAAAAGATAGTCTCTTCAACAAATGGTGTTCAGAAAACTGGACAGCAACATGTAAATGCCTGAAACTGGATCACTTTCTTACACCATACACTAAATTAAACTAAAAATTGATTAAAGACCTAAATGTGAAACCTGAAACCATAAAAATCCTAGAGGAGAACATAGGCAGTAACCTCTTTGACATAGCCATAGCAACTTCTTACTAGATATGTCTCCTGAGGCAAGAGAAACAAAAGCAAAAAATAAACCATTGGGACTTTATCAAAATGAAAAGCGAAGAAAACAATCAACAAAACTAAAAGGCGACCTATAGAACCAGAGAATGTATTTGTAAATGGCATATCTGATAAATGTTTATATCCAAAATGTATAAAGAACTTCTATAACTCAACACCCAAAAAATGAATAATCAATTAAAAAATGGACAGAAGACATGAATAGACATTTTTCCAAAGAAGACATACTGATGGCCAATAGACACATGAAAAGATGCTCAACATCAATGATCATTAGGGAAATATAAATCAAAACTACAACGAGACACTACCTCACACCTACCAGAATGGCTAAAATCAACAGCACAAGAAAGAATATGTATTGGTAAGGATGTGGAGAAAGGAAAACCCTCTTGTCCTGTTGGCAGGAATGCAAACCAGGATTTTCCTCAAAAAGTTAAAAATAGGACTACCCTATAATCCAGCAATTGCATTGCTAGGTATTTACCCAAAGAACACAAAAATACAAATTCAAAGGGAAACATGCAGGCTGATGTTTATTACTGCATTACCTTCAGTAGCCAAATTATGAAAAGAGTCCAAATGTTCATTGACTGATGAACAGATAAAGAAGATGCGGTATATACAGACAATAGAATATTACTCAGCCATAAAAAAGAATGAAATCTTGCCATTTGCGATGATATGGATGGAGCTAGAGAATATTATGCTAAGAGAACTAAGTTGTCAGAGAAAGACAAATACCATATAATTTCTCTCATATGTGGAATTTAAAAAACAAAACAAGCAAAGGGAAATAGTGAGAGAGAGAGAGGGGCAAAACAAGAAACAGACTATTAACTACACAGAACAAACAGGGTCACTGGAGGGGAGGTGGGAGAAGGGGTTAGGTTAAATAGGTGATGGGTATTAAGGAGGGCACTTGTTGCAATGAGCACTGGGTGTTATATGTACGTGATGAATCACTAAAGTCTACTCCTGAAACTAATATTACACTGTATGTTAACTAACCAGAATTTAAGTAAAAATTTGAAACATAAAAAAAAAAATTAAAAAGATTTTAAAAAAGGAGTATACTTGTGATGAGCATCAGGTGTGGTATGGAAGTGTTGAATCACTATATTGTACAACTGAAACTAATATTACACTGTATGTTAATTAACTGGAATATAAATAAAAAGTTAAAAAAAAAATAGTCATCCTCTAAAAAAATAGGAAAACTCTAAAATCCAGATTTCCCAAAACTTTCCTCTTTCCCGCAGCCACTAGTTTGACTCATCAGTTTTGGAGAAGGAACTCAGCTCATTCCTGTTTCTCTCTCCTTTGGGAGTGACATGCTAGCCTGCTCTTCATAATGCCTACAACTTGGAGGACTAAGTCCAATTCAGGGAGAGTTGTAGAAGTCCATCTGGCTGTAAATGTATAATCATATTCTTAAGTCAATTTTTCTTTCTCTCAATTTTTTTTTTCCTACATCTTATTTCTCATTGGCTACGAACTTAAGAGACCAAGGCATGGTTTTTATTTATTGCCTCCACCATAACCCTAGGAAGAGTAAGACTGTGCATATTGGCTTTCCAGGTGAACCTTTCAAAGATTTGAACAAATATAAGTTGCTGGGATAGGCAAAGAAATAATATTGATGGTGATGGGAACACGGGTTTTCTAGGCCAAAGGGAATAGCTGTGCAAAGGCATGGCACTGAGAGAGCAAATCATATATTTAATGATTTAACAAATCATATATTTAAACCCAATATGACTGGAGAAAAAAAAAGTAAAAGATGAACAGATCTGTATACAGGAGAGCTTGTTTAGAGCTTGAATATGCAGTTGAGATATTTGTCCTAAAATAGGTTTGCCAGATTAAGCAAATAAAAATATAAGACTCCAGTTTAATTTAAATTTCAGATTTAAAAAAGCAAATAATTTTTAGTACAAATATGTTCCACGTTACATTTGCAATATATGGGGTATACTTTGACTAAAAATTATTCATTATTTATCTGAAATTCAAATTTCACTAAATGTTCTGTATTTTATCTTACAACTCTATTCTAAGGGAAATAACAAACCACTATAGCCTTGAAAACATTGAATTGATATGATCAGAAATCAGACAGAAAGAAAACCAGTCATGCAGCAAAAGGCAAAAATCTCTTTCCAAATAAATGTTCTCAACCTTCTTTAGGGCCCCTTTCAACATGGTCTCACCATAAAACCAATAATTATGAGAATCTGCTATATCCTGTGACTGGTAATAATTGTAAATATAGCCTGATGAAGATAAATTACAGTCTCAGTAATATGGCAAATGAGGATGACTTCTGCCAAAATAAGAAATTTGGCTTCTACTCTTAGCATTCGTGCTCTGAGAAGAAAAAGCAGAACACAAAAGTGACCAATAAACACAGCAATTTCACTTGCAAAACTAAGCTCACTCATTTTGCTTCCATATAAATCTAGATTTCACAACTCCCTAATCCTCTACAAAGCATGTGATTATTGTGCCTGACATTTTCAGAATGCAATAACTTCTGCCGAGTTCATGGCCACCTCAGTCTGATTCATAGTGAGGTGTTTTAAATGGACTGACACTGCAATTACTAAAGCATGATCCATTGGAGAAATAATAACATTCCATACTACCTGCAGAAGAAATGGGCATATTGCCAGTTAGCAGAAACTATTCTCCCAATTTAATATCCATTTTCTAAAGCACAAATTCTCATTTTTAATTATGACTTCATGTGTTTCCTAAATATCTCTGTGCCCCTGCTTTGTAACCTCTTCCCTAGGAGTTCTCTCATATAGCCATTGTTAGAGTTCTAATTGCAACTCCCTGGAACAGAGTAATGGTCAGATTGGAATGAGTTGTTCTCACCTACCGATCGGTCAATTTATGAGCTTGGAACTGTGTGAGTACACGCATCACCAGGAAACCAGAATCTCCATAGGAGGTCAATAACCATAAGCAGTAGGAGTAGTGTTAAAACGGAAGGGAAAAGAAAAGGCCGAAGATAAAGTTTGAGAAAGTATTTGACATTTTTTTTTTTTTACAAGGCAAGGAATGCAGATGTAATACACGGTAGGTATTTTGAAACATCATCCTAACAAAAAATTTAACACATGCTATTGCTGATATTCAGTATGTCCATACAGTCCTAATCTCAGTATTATAAAAATGAAACTAAAGTATGAGAAATTCAAGCCTGAATAAGTGGCTGGAATTAATAACTTTTTGGCCAAGCCAAGACCGTCCTAAGTGACATAGAGTTCAGTAAATAAATATAAACTCTGGTTAACGTTTGATGAATGCTTACCATGTGCCAGGACTCATTATCAACACTTTAATGATATCTATTTAATATTAACTACAATCTGACAAGGTAGGTATTATTATCTTTCCCATTAAATTAATGATAGAATTGAAACAGAAATCACAAGTTATAAGCCAAGGACACAAACCTCAGACTGACAGACCAAAGATTCAATCTAGGCTATCAGACTCTAAAGCTGTACTTTTAACCACTATAATACTCTTATTGTAGGGACAGAGCACCTTTAATAATGGAGAACACTTATATGGCCTACAAAATACAAATGTAGTTACATTGGGTTGTTTTCCCTTGGGAAGATGTTAAAATCTAACAGTTTTCTTGGTTTCCCTTTGCTGTTCCTTGATTCTAGGTAACTTTACAAGAATTTTGATACAGAAAGAAAAATATGTGGTTGTGAATTAAACTTGTGAATTAAATCAAAGCAACAATTAGATGTGTTCTTTGATTTAATTTATATCCATTCATTTTTTTCATTAAGACAATGAACATTGCATGTTGGGTGAGGTGCATTCAATTTGATTACTGAGACATCATTCCTAATCAGAAGCACAGCCTACAGGATTATATAGGCTTCCAAAGAAACAATTAGAATGGCAATTGTATTGACAGTAAAAGCTACCCAGTTGCATTCTAGGTCTTTTAATGCTCTGGAGAATATGTAATTCAGTGTCCCAAAGACTCTCAGTCTTACTCTTTCTCCTACCTGTTTACTCAGGACCATCCTGACTCTTGCAAAATATCCCCAAGGATTTCTAGAAGTACCTAGTAGGTGCTTCCTCTGGTATATGAACTGACCCATCAGCTCAGAGACTTTATATTAGACACACTGATTAGAAGAGCCCCAGGAGGGGAGGGAAGACAATGTCCTGTTCTCATAAAATGGCTTATGGCAACTTCAGTATGGTCATTGTTGATGGTGGCCCAAGCCACCCTTCTCCCCTACATCACAGTGTAAGGATACTTCCCTTGATCTAATTTTGAGTTACATTTAGTTAATAGTGTGTTCTGTAGTAGAGCCCAGGGGACACAAGTTCTCACAGAGTCTCAGGTGTAATTCTCCTCTTTCTAAAAAAGCCAACAACTTGTTCGAAGGATTAGGCAGGGACATATGTTCTGTTGTTTTCCTATTTTTATTTCTATCTCTCAAGATTTTGAAGCAAACAGATAAAACACAAACAAAGCAAAATCTTCCCTGTCCTTTAACCAAAAATTATAAAAAATTTTATGCAAAATAACTGTGCAAACTGTTGCCACCAGCCCACTAATAATGTGGACAGCCTGACTTCATTTGGACTCACAGGAAATCCTGCTACACATAGGACATGGAAAATGCCATAATAGAGACAGGAACAAAGTAATTGAGGAGCACAGGGCATCACTGTGCCTAGGAGTTTTGGAAATCTTTGTTTAAGCAGGGACACTTGGGCTCGATATTGAAAAATGAGCATACATTTGTTGTTCAACAAAGAAACATTACATCCTCCTAGGCAGTGGAAATTAGAAATACAAAAGTTTGGATGCAAAAAAGAGCTTGGAGTTCTTGCATGAGTAGGAAGTGTAATGTGTTTGGGGCATAAATTGTGTGTTAGTGTGTGCATGTGGGAAAGCAGTTTGAGGCAGTGAGACTATAAAGAAAGGATGGAACCAATTTCAGAGTGGCCACAGTTCTGGGATATTTTCAGTCAAAAATTTCTAAGTGGTTCTCAGTGTAGAGAAGGGAAAAAATATTTTCCCCTTATACTCATCTTAGGTTCATTGATTGGGGTCCTATAAATTAGAATAACAAAAGACATATTGTAAAGAGAAAAAGGAAACCTGGAAATTTGTTAGCATGTGTATCACATACATACATACGGAAGCACTGAGATGAGTAACTCACAGGGGTGGTTAGAACTTAAGCTTTATATAACATCTTAACAAAATGATAATACATTTTAGAGAAGTAACAAGACAAAGGAGGACTTGTAGCTTCCGGGGCAGCAAAGATGGAAAGACAAATATATGGGCAGACCAGTGGTAGATAAAAGCTAGTTTTACCAAAATTAATTATGCTAATTCCTTTGGTGCCTTCTCTGGGCTGATAAGGGTTTAGAGTTGTTTCCAATGATTAACTTTTGTCCTTTTTGGTGGTGGGGGGGACATCTCTACAATTTTTGCCCTACCTTTAGGCAAATAGGAGGGGGGCAGAGAACTTTCCTTGCATCTGCTTCTTTCAATTGATTTTATCTCAAAATAATCCTTATGCTGAAGTGGCTTATTTTGAGGTAGCATGTTCTGCTATCCTTCATCAACAAAGTTAGGTTTCCATTTTTTCTAATTTGTCACATACTCTTTAATTTCATTTATGGAGAAGGAAAAAATATTAAAAGGAATGTACACTAAAGATACACAATAAAGTCCAACATTTGTAGTTGATAAAGACATTAGGGGAAACTGAACAATGTAATATAGCCTGAACATTTTGTGTTAAGCAGAATATTTTTACAGTTCTAAACATAACGATCTCATAATTTGCTTTAGTCAGACTTAGTGTATATTGCTTATTTTTATTTAGCTTGAAATAGTGGTCTATGATCCCGCAATTGTAGCAATTAGCATTTAAGTCACTATTTGAAGACAGTTCTCACCTACGTCCCTGATTTGCATTAGTAGAGAATATCACTAAATCTTGCAGGTTTTAGCCCTCTCCCTTATTTTTCCCAGCAGAAGTTGGTAGGAAAGAGCATTTATCTGGTGGAGCTTACCTAATCAAACCAAGAAGTTGGTAGGAAAGAGCATATACCTAATAGAGCTCACCTAATCAAAAATCCTAAACTTGGTGGATCTCCTCTCTTTCCAGGCCAGGAAGTTGCTGGTGAAGAGTAAGGGAATTTTCCGCAAACTCTAGTTTCTCTGTTTGTCTATTCAAAGGTCTAGAGTAGGATGTAGAAAGATTAGAAATTCCATTGTTACCACATGTCTATGCCGTATCCTCCAAGCCATGCTCCTATTTTTATTTCTATCTGCCTAGCTGTTTAGTTGTTCTCTGGATTGGGTCAAATCAAAAGTAAGAGAAAATAAATATTATTATTTTTAAAGATTTATTTATTTTAGACAGAGAGCGAGTGTGAGGGGGAGGGGCAGAACAAGAGGTAGAGAGAGAATCTCAAGTAGACTCACCACTGGGCGCAGAGTCCCCACACAGGGCTTGATTTCATGACCCTGAGATCATGACCTGAGCCCAGATCAAGAGTCGGACACTTAATCAACTGAGCCACACAAGTGCTCCAGAAAATAAATGTTATTGATTGCCCTGTAAAAAATAAATATTCCTACAGTTAATTGACTGGATTCACCAATGGTATCATATTAACATTACTTTATATTTTACAGCAGTCACTATTGCTCAAATTATTTTCACATACATTTCCTTATTTCCTCTTCACAATAATCCCATGGAGTTGATAGTGCAAAGGCACTATTCTTATTTTACAAATATCCCAAGTGGCTTGCTCAGCTTAGTCAGCTCTCTGCATTTTGTCACCCAGAGAAATTCACTTGTGTCCTGGATTCACAGTACCATTAATAGTAGTGAAACAGCAGCATTATAGCATCAGAGTTGTGAGGGCATTAGTATAAAAAAAGAGGCTTTCATATCTTTGCTCTGGTCTTTACCAGTTATGATTAGATGAGTTACTTAACCTCTTTGGTTCAATCTCCTACTCTGTAAAATAAAGATAACAGCCCCTATCTCAGAGTTGTGGTATGCATTAAATGAGAAATATATTTAAACAACATCATGCCCGGTATATAGTAAAAACTAAGCATATTATTGCCTAATAACAGCATCATTATTGAGAAATAGTGGATAATGGGAAATACAGTGTGAAATTGAAGGAAAATGGAAATTTAAGTATTTGCTCTGATTCCCTGCCTGGCCTAAAATTCAGATTCCAAAAAAACAAATTTTTACTTCCATCCATATGCACTTCCATTTCAAAATTCATTAGATCGGATTGGCTGCTGTTAATGCCAGAATGCTGGTTGAGCTTGATTGCTTTATTGTTCTCACAGCTTTGTAAAATGAGAAAAAAAAATTCCTGAAATATCACTGTAGGGGCCATATTCATAAATTATTACGTGTGTTGCTGGACCACTGTGAGCACTCACATTTATTTTTATGATCACGCTCACTTTCATGTAACTTTGGGTCTTTTATTTGGTTAGTTAATGACTATGGTAAATTATGAGGAAATGGTCTAATATCACTATTCCAACAAAATGATTTATTGATACTTAATGTGATATTAACACTGCCTGAGAAAAATCACTAGGACATTTTGAGCAAACATATCCAAATTTTATTGTTCCTTTAATGAGACAGTTAAGCTGAAATAAAGAGATTCTTTTTTGCTGTATATAAAAATGTAGTTCTATATATAATCATGTAATTTGACCTTCTGTCATCAAAAGAAAGTGTATTAAGACAATCAATATCAAACATTTTCCAGTGTAACCTTCATTCTTGCTGTCTGAAAGGGTCCATTGCCGTGGGAGGTGTATGTCTTAAAGATTTCTTTATTCTTGATACCTTGGGTGACTACAATAGCAGGAGCTTTCAAAATCTAAATTACTCATTTCTGTTGGGTGTTTATTACCATCATTCAAATGAATGAAATTAAACTTGTCACTTTGTATCATCACACAGAAGAAAATTATATGTTTTTTTAAATGCTATTTTACTGAATTAAGGAGTAAATAAAATTCTGTTCTACTTCAGTATAAAAAATACAACATTAAGGAAAAAAACGAAAGCATTACATTTTTATAAGAAGTTCAGTATGTAAAATTAAAATCAGAACTGGGCATTATGTTCAAATGCTATTTATACAACGGTTCTTTTCACTTTATTTATCAGAAATCCTACCACTCACATCTGACCCAAAATTCTACCACTCCTATTCCTTTGTTATATTTTGTCCTCGGTATTGCTTTTGGAGGGAGATGGGGTTCTTTTTTGAAATTATTTCAGTTTTTGGAGAAAAGAATGATTAATTCCTAAAAAAAGAGAAGCAAAATAAGAAAGCCTCGGGCAGATCTTTGTTTCTTGGTTCTCACACTTCTTTTTGTACCCACATTTAAAAATGCATAGACTTCACATGAAAATTGGAATTAGTAGGTTGTTTTGAAAAGTAAGAAAGTCTGGTCACACGAAGCCTATATTTCCATGGGACAAACACTAGCGGGAGCTGAGCAACAGTTGCCTCTGTTAGAGGTACCTAAGCTCCCAATAGGTTACAATCCCCACCAATTCTCTCCACTCCAACCAGTTTGCTTTACTCAGTTATATTGTTGGCATAACTATTGCAGACATTAGTATTGATGTATTTACTGGTCTATCAATCTAGATCTAGATCAGGATAGATAAATATTCTATTATTATTATTATTATTATTATTATATTTTTAATAGTAGAATACTGCTTAAAAGGGAGGTAGACAGCCTCAAAGTCTACCTCAATTACATTAAAATTTTTCCTAGGATAAGTGTGACCTTAGGTAATTTACTAGGTAATTTTCTCATTTATAAAACTGAGGATAATATTCATAGTTCCTGCCTTTAGAACTTTTATGACAATCAATAAGATGATGTATGAAAGCATAATGCTTAGAACACAGTTGGTGTGCAATAAATGTTAGCTACAAATGTTCTATGATATATCAAAAGAAATGTGATTTTAAAAATTAACTGTATGTTCCTATCATACCATTTCATATAAAAGATGCCCTGTATGAGGATCTTTGATTTTCAGTTACATTTTTCCCCTTGAATGATCTGGGATACTTGCCAATGGACATGCTGTCTCTGTCATTCAAGACAAATCTTTTGGTTTTGAGCTTAGAGTAGGACAATGAATGAATTAGGAAAGCTGAAGCAAATATGTAGATAGACATCCCTTGTCAGAGTTTTGATTTAGATTCCTTACAGAACAACAGAAATATTCATTATATTTTCATTCTTTTCAAAATACAAAGAATGCCAGAGCTTCAAAACCAGGACAGAAATGCACTACCCTAGAGGAAATTGTTTTAACAAAATTAAAACCAGCCTCTAGAAATCAGGGTATGGATGCTTTCCTCATTATTTTCGCTGTTTATTATTTCGCACCATTATCTGTTTTGATCCCTTCCTACAGATTTTCCAGGGCTAATGTGCTGCAAATGTGATTCTTGGATCCAGTAAAGGGTCTGTAGCTCATCTAGAACACAGTAGATCATTAAATAGATTGCTGATTTACTGTCTTTAATTTCTTCTTGAGGAGCAAAAAACAGAAGCTTGTGGGTGGAGGTAGAGGATGTCTGATTACACCATGGATAAAGAAATGGTTTCTTCTGACATTTTTCTTTCAGAGAGACTAAGCAAAATTGCAGTACAGTTTAACAGTACTCTTCTTAACTCACTGCAGGTTGCCATGGAAACAGGAATCTCGCATCAACAAGAAAGGCATTTAGGGAATCTGTTAGGCTTTAACATTAGCATGATCTAGGCATTCTTGCTCACCACTAACAAGTCTAGCATCTCTTTCAGAATATCATTAATACTCATTAAATTTCTGTGCATGTGCTTTTGGGGATCTTCATGTTTCATTTGAGGTCATTTTTGGTGTGTGTGTGATCAACTCAGCAGAGAAATATATTTTGTAGAACTATATTTAGCTCATCCAGCACACGAAATAAGATTCGCTTTACTTACACTGTTATTTTCATATAATCCAGATTTAGATTTTAATAGAGTAGAACATGCTTTCAGTGGCAATTAAAGAAATCTGCTAATATTTAGGGAGTTTATTTATAATAAAGAAGAACCAAATGGGAAATTTTATTCTATAAACAAAGATTAATAAAAACAGACCCTTTGATAATTTACTTGTGCTAGGCAAGTTTTAGGTTAGCTCTTATATGTAGGTATACTTTTGCTAAATAGTATACTTGTAGAGTTTATTTTTGAGGTTAATTTACTTAAGAATCTTGAAACACTAAAAGATTACATTGTGGCAAAATTAGTTAGACTTCTTTTTCCCCCAAAACTATAAAAAATGTGATAAAGAAATCACCAATTTGTTTAAAGCAATTATACCAATGGCTGAACTGCAATTTTATTTCACCAAAAAGGATTTTGGTGGACTTGTTGGGGAGAAAGATGAGAGAAGTTCTGTTTGAATTATGTGTCAAACTCTTCCAATTATTTTCTATGTAAATTGAAATAAGTCACTGGTTCAACAATTAATCTTCTCCAATTGAACAATGACCTCCCAAACTGGTTCTGCGTCTTCCCATTATTGAAAGGTTCTGTGTGGCTCTCAATGCCAAGAGAATAGGGCAAGTAGCAAGTTGTTGTGGTGAACACATTAGCTTTGGAATCAGAAAGCCAAAGTTGGATTCTCAGTTCCACTTCCTGCCAGATGGGTGACCCTGAGCAAGGTACTATTAACCACATTACACTTTCTTTTCATCTTAAAGATGGCATAAGGATTAAAAGAGTTAATGCATGTGCAGTACTGAGATTTTTGCTGTAACATGTACATGGTATGAATATATACCCAATAAATTTTAATTATAAGTATCAGTTTTATAACTTGGATCACTTGAAAACACTGCTAAACCAGGACTTCCCTTTTTACTAAAATCAAACATTGTGTAATTTAGCTCCTCTTTTTTTTTCCCTCTGAGCTTGTTGTTCATCTTCTTGAAAAATGGATTATAATTAAGAAAATGTCCAAAAGCCTGAGGATAGTAGGAAATGAAAATACTAAGATTATGCACAAACTAGAAGTGTGATTTGTAGGTGGCAAGTTAAACAAAACCTATCAACCAACAAGTAATCTGCAATTATAGAGTCAAAATGTGTCTATCAGTAGTCTAGTCACTGGTTTACCTAGCTTTTGGACCATAATCAATTATTCATAATCAATTATTAAGAAAATATTTATCATGCACAGATCCAGAATCTGTGATTACTCTAACTTGATGTTTAACTTCTTATACATTGAGTTTTAAAGATGTAAATGAATTATATCCCTTTCCAATTCACCTGAAATAGAATCAAAGTGAATAAACAAAGCAATAAATCGGTTGGAAACCAAAAGTCAGGGGTGGCTGGGTGGCTCAGTTGGCTGGGCGTCTGCCTTTGGCTCAGGTCAGACCACCATGTCCCGAGATCGAGCCCCACATTGGGCTCCCTGCTCCCTGGGGAGTTTGCTTCTCCCTCCCCCTGCTCCTGTGCTCTCTCTCTCTGTCTTTCTCTCAAATAAATAAATTAATAAAATGTTTTAAAAAAAAAGAAACCAAAAGTCAGCTTAATTAGCTGGCTTGTGTTGGGGTTGACTGAGATTTTTAAAGCTGCACCCCAGAATTAGACAAATGTAAACATCCAGCCATGGGGAGCTCTAGAAAAAAGGAGCCCTCCCTCATCTTGTTTATCTGGTGTCTCCTTGTGTGTCCAAAATCCTTCTATCAGTCAGATTGAATCATTTTAATTTAAACACCTCTTAAAAGACCCTATCTTCAAATTCAGTCACACACTGAGATGGTGGGAGCTAGGACTTCAACATGAATGATTTGGGGAGGACACAATTTAGCCTGCGACAATCAATGTTCTCCATAGTAATAACTGGAGATTTTGCATCGTAATTAATTCTTCTGTAATTTTCTTCTTCCTTTTTTCACTGAACAAAAATATTCTTCTTAGACAGCTTTTTTAGGAGCTAAGCTGCCTTCACAATAATGGGTAAACCTGTAGCCAGTAGTTTATGATGTCAATGATATACAGAAACAGAATGAAAAATTGCCAAGTCTGTCTTAAAAACACCATCTACTGTCTAGTTTCTTGATGAATATGTTAAATTCCAGCAAGTTCAAATGTTCCAAAGTGGGGGCGCCTGGGTGGCTCAGTGGGTTAAGCCTCTGCCTTCGGCTCAGGTCATGGTCCCAGGGTTCTGGGATCAAGCCCCGCATCGGGCTCTCTGCTCGGTGGAGAGCCTGCTTCCTCCTCTATCTCTGCCTGCCTCTCTGCCTACTTGTGATCTCTGTCTGTCAAATAAATAAATAAAATATTTGAAAAAAAAAATGTTCCAAAGTGGTTAATCATTCCAGAAATACCAATAAAAATGAAAAGACTGATAATTTATTTTTGGAAAAACTAAAGATTTTATTTTACCAAGGATTTATTTTGTTATATTTCTATGTGACATGGGGTTCTAAAATCTAAAATAATTTCTTCCTGGAGAATAGCTTGTTTTTTTTTTTTTTGTTTTTTTTTTTAAAGATTTTATTTATTTATTTGAGAGAGAGACAGTGAGAGAGAGCATGAGCGAGGAGAAGGTCAGAGAGAGAAGCAGACTCCCCGCGTAGCCGGGAGCCCGATGCTGGACTCCATCCCGGGACTCCAGGATCATGACCTGAGCCGAAGGCAGTCGTCCAACCAACTGAGCCACCCAGGCGACCCTAGCTTGTTTTAATAAAGCTGAACACAGAGAGTAACAATAAAGATAAAGCCTGTTAACTTTGAAATGAATAACTATAAATTAAATGAAATTAAGTGAAGCCATAAAAAAAAATCATCTGTTCTTTCATAGCATCTTTCCACAGAATTCCATCAAGAACTTTATAAATGGTCATTAGTTAGGTTATCTGGTGCACTGCACCTTGAAAATTACCCCATATTCAAACCTGAAACTTTCAGATCTTGCAACCTGACAGCAGAACAAAGAGAAAGAAATAGAAGCTTCCTTAAAAATTCCCAGGACCATAGCTACATACCTATACTCTCCTCATTGTTTAGTATGCTACATAATGGGAAAGACCTATGATTAAGCCTTATCCCAAAATTCTGGATTCTACTTCAATCCATAGGTAGATAAATGGAAAAAATTGGAATTAAGAAAAAAAAAAAACAGCTCCTATGGTTTTTAATTATGTTAAAATTACTAATATTAATATCAAGAACTAAGATTAATTAAATCCTCTCAGGCACTGGTAAAACATTTTAAAATTCGTGATTTCAAATCTGTCTTGAAGATAGTGACCATGGCACTTGCTAAAGGCTGAAGAAATACCAACATAAGGAATGAAACATGGTGTTTGGCCTCATGGTGTTCACAGTCTCACTGGAAAATTAACAACTTTATAACAACTGTGGTATTATGCTCGTGAAGTCAAGCTTAACTAAAGAAAAGAAACAGAGGAAGCAAAACCTCCCTATGCTTAGATGATCAAGGAAAGCTTCTCAGAAGAGCAGGTTTTTAACCTGGATCTTAAAGGATGAGAAAAATTCTATAGGAAAATGTTTTTCAAAGGTTAAAGCAGAACATGAGAGAATGACAAGAGAGAAAAATACACAATGAGATACAGTGAGTGGAATGCGTGGTGTGAAAACCAGTTTGATATCAGATAATGGAGAATCTTAACTAAGTTTTTGAGAAATAAGAGAAATAAAATATGAGTTATGCTCCTGGAAGATAGTTCTGGAAGCATGTGAAGCATGGCATATAAATAGGAAAGCAAGCAGGTGGACAACTTTTCCTATGAGTGGTTACCAGTCAAGTTTTCAAGGGCAGCCTGAACATGATGTTCCTTCCCAAGTTCATTTATTGTTCTACATACAATAGATTCTAAGTCCTTCCCAGAACTTTAACATTTTCCATATTTTTTAAAAAGATTTTATTTATTTGAGAGACAGAGATCACAAGTAGGCAGAAAGGCAAGCAGAGAGAGAGGGGGGGGAGGCAGGCTCCCTGCTGAACAGAAAGCCCCATTCGGGGCTCAATCCCAGAACCCTGGGATCATGACCTGAGCTAAAGGCAGAGGTTTTAACCTACTGAGCAACCCAGGCACCCCAATACTTTTCATATTTTAACTGAAGTTTATGGCTCTCTGTTTAGCTTTATCTCCTTGTCTTTTCATTTTCCAAACTCTAAACTAGTTTCTATTGAAAAAAGCATTTAGTCTAGAAGTATGGCTTGTTGCCTCCACTTTATAAAATCTCTCTGTTTTGTTTAAATAGCATTATTAACGTCTCTTGTTTTATCTCATGCTGGTCATTATACCTTCAGCCCATATGCCATTAAAAGTGCAGCCAAAGGTTGGCTGGAAGCCATGCTCAGATGTTTTCGAGGACTCAACAGGGATCTCAGACAGGTTTGGCAGCATCACAAAGGGCTTCCCCCACTTCTTGGCTAGTGGACCTGAACAGAGATTTTACCTTCACCCTAAGGATTTTTTTCTTTTGAACAAATTCATGATGTTTGTTGACTAATGTTGCTAAAATAAATTATACTGAATTACTGGACTTTTTACATGTGTTACCAAATCATCATTATTTTTTGATTGGTCTTCATTTAATAATAATTTTGAAGCGTGTGAGCCTTTTCTTAGTGTACTGCCTCTAGTACATCCAAATGCCTAGTTGATATTTCCACTTAGATGTCTCACCAGTATCTGAAATTTAATATGTCCCAACAAAACTCCATATGCTGCCTCCACAGTTGTCTTATCCATTTCATTAAGTGGAACCACTATTTAACCAGGTAACCAGCCCTTAACACTTAGGAATCTTCTTACACTCCTCTCTTTTTCTCACACTTTAAATGCAATCTGTCCCTATATACTGTTGGTTGTACTGTCAAAATATATCCCAAATCAAATCTGTTCCTACCAGCTTCACTGCTACTTATCAAGTAAAAATGACCTGCATTGCTACTTAATCCTTCATACTAATCCCCTTCTATTGCTCTTGTTTCCTACACTCCATTCTCAATAGAGAAGCAAAGGAATCAATCTTTCAAACATGTAAATCATGTGATTGCATTTAAAGCATGTAATTCCCTTGCGCAGAATCCTTCAAAACCTTCCTATTATGTCAGAAAAAAATCTTACCTACCTTTCATGGCTCACATCTAGGGCCCTTCACCCTCCACCCCACATCTGGGCACTTATTGGAAGGCCTGGCTACACCCTCCTTTGGTGTAGGTGGAAGATTCAAACTACACAATATCTTGCTTAAGTGAGAATTTTGCCTCCCCCCCCACCCCAATCCACAATAAAAATTTTGAACCAATCTCTTTTCCTCACTCTGTCAAGTGATTTTTGGAATACCTTGTGAAGTCTGTTCTTCCAAAAAGCCTCATTATAGTAGGAATAAACTTTTTCATACTCATCTGGAATGTGTGTGTGTGTGTGTCTTGACACCCAAATCAAATTGTGAGTGGGGAAGTCTCCTGCTTCTGCAGGATGACCATAGGAATGAGTGAGTGAGTGATTTCACCTGTGTGCTTCATCTTATTCCTGAAACAATTCCAAAATGAACTGTTCTCTCTCTCTCTTTTTTTTTCTTTTTTTAAGATTTTATTTATTTGTTTGACAGGCAGAGATTACAAGTAGGCAGAGAGGCAGGCAGAGAGAGAGGGGGAAGCAGGCTCCCTGCTCAGCAGAGAGCCCGATGGTGGGCTCGATCCCAGGACCCTGAGATCATGACCTGAGTCAAAGGCAGAGGCTTAACCCACTGAGCCACCCAGGGGCCCCATGAACTGTTCTCTTATCCATCCTTTCTCTTTTAATGTGTTCTCCATATGTTTTTTCTCCTGCATGGCCTAAAAAGGCTATGTTACCATCTGTATACCTCTGTATCTATCTACCTACCCACCTACATATCTCCTTCTCTCTTTCCTATCAACTTCGAATTGTCATACTTAACTCCTTACTATTGGTGGTGTGTATACCTTTCCCTCCAATTTCTTTAGCTTTAGAAATAAATCCTATGCAAGCACCCCCCCCCCAACCATAATTTCTATAAGCAAGCTTAGAGTTTGGGGCTTTATTCCTTCTTCTGAGAGGGTTTTTTTTTTTTTTTGTCTTTATTTTAATTCCAGTTAGTTAATAAGGAGTGTTACATTATATTCAGTTGTACAATGTACTGATTCAACAATTCCACACATCACCTAGCGTTCATCACAAGTACACTCCTTAACCCCCTTCAGCTATTTCACCCATCCTCCACTCAGCTCCTCTCTGGTAACCATCAGTTTGTTCTTTATAGTTAAGAGTCTGTTTCTTGGTTAGTCTCTCTCTTTTTCCCTTTTCTTGTTTGTTTCGTTTCTTAAAATTCACATATGAGTGAAATCATATTGTATTTGTCTTTCTCTGACTGGTTTATGTCACTTAGCATTATACACTCTAGCTTCATTTTTCCCTCTCCTGAGAGTTTTCTTTGTAGCATTTATTACCGAGTGTTAATTAGACAAAGACTCTCTCCTTGACCAGGTTCCTCACGCAGGTTCCTCTCAGCCTGACTAGGCCCCATCCTTGGGCGTGTCTTCAAGAACTCAATGTCAGGAAGAATCTTGTTAAGTCAGTTTAGGTAGAATCTCCCACCCTCAATATCTGATCAAATTCCTCATCTTCTACTACTCTCCCAGATGCTACCTGATCACCCTGATCTGCCTTTACGAGGAATCCTGCCTAGCCAGTTTGGCCAAAGTCCCTCCTTATCCCTGATGTTTCTTCTTAGTAATTTTCCATTCACAGACCCCCTACTCTGCAACTGGGCTATAAATCCTCACTTCTCCTTGTTGTATTTGAAGGTGAGCGCAGTCTCTCTCCCATATTGCAAAACCCCACTGCAATAGTCTCTATACCTACTGAGATAGTCCTGAATATTCTGCTTTTCCATTTTAACAAGCGTCAGAATAATTTTTCTTTAACACTACTCTTGGATATTTTGATTAGAGAGAGCTCCTTTTCTCCTATTTATCAACCTGCTTGCCATTAAGAACAATTCATCTGCTCTAATGGGAATTTGACCTTCTTCTATTTATCTATGTCAAATTTTCTAGCTTTTGAGAAATTAATTTCAACTACTATTATATTATGGTCAGAAAACACAATGTTTCACTTTATTACAATCTCTATTTATATAAACTCTATCAATTCTCTTGGTGATTACCTCACACTTTTGATAGTACTGATCAACCTATGAGTACAGATACTCAAATCTGTAATTACATACACATACAAATAATACAAATAATACCTAAATGTGTGGTTTTGCCAATCATTTTTATTTCTAAACCTAGACACCAGAAGTAGAATTTATTACACTTTTCATGCTATAAATTGTACACAGAACAAGTGCTAAACTCCCTAGGAAACCTCTCTTTTGCATTTATAAGAATCAAATATTCCCAAGCCTGGTCCACATCCTTTCTTTCTTTATTTTATTTTATTTTATTTTATTTATTTATTTATTTATTTGACAGACAGAGATCACAAGTAGGCAGAGAGGCAGGCAGAGAGACAGAGTGGGAAGCAGGCTCCCTGCTGAGCAGAGAGTGAGATGTGGGGCTCCATCCCAGGACCCTGGGACCCTGGGATCATGACCTGAGCCAAAGGCAGAGGCTTTAACCCACTGAGCAACCCAGGCAGCCCTACATCCTTTCTTAAAATAAGTGTAGTTTTTGTTTTGACACTCTATGTCTTTAAAATACACACACACACACACACACACACACACACACGCACACACATAAAATACCACTCCCCTCTTTGGTTTGATGATCAGTACTTGTCTATTAATTCATAGCACACTTGCTATCATATGTCTTCCTTTTCTCCATGCTTAGCTTCTTATACTCTGTGGACAATACTTCAGATTTTAACTCAAAACAGTATACCAGGTGGCCATTCCAGTGTATTTAAATGATTTCAAGAGATAACATGTATTTGCTACTCAGTAACATTGTCAAGAACCCTCATCAAGGGCACCTGGGTGGCTCAGTTGGTTAAGCAACTGCCTTCCACTCAGGTCATGATCCCAGAGTCCTGGGATCGAGCTCTACATTGGGCTCCCAGCTTCATGGGGAATCTGGTCTCCCTCTGACTTTCTCCCTTCTCATGCTCTGTCAAACTTTCTCTCTCTCTCTATTGCAAATAAATAAATAAAATCTTAAAAAAAAAAGAAGAATCCTAATCAAAACAGTCTCTTATCAAAACATTTTTCAATTTTTTCTTTAATCTTTTTTAGTTAGGGACCGACCAGAGAATGGGTCTGCTGGGCTGTTCAGTCCAGGCTCTGTTGCTGAGGCTGGATCATGATCCAGGAACCAGTCTTCTGCTTCACTGATCTAGAAACACAATTTTATCGATGCTCTCTGAATTTGGAAGGCTAAAACTTCCACTAAATAAACTCAGAAGAGATTGAGACAAAAATAAGATAAAGACCATATTCTCTATATTCACATATTCTTTCCCTAGATGATAGCTTAAAAATAATATCTACCGGGGCACCTGGGTGGCTCAGTGGGTTAAGCCTCAGCCTTCGGCTCGGGTCATGATCTCAGGGTCCTGGGATCAAGTCCCACATCGGGCTCTCTGCTCTGTAGGGAGCCTGCTTCCTCCGCTCTCTCTCTCTCTGCTTGCCTCTCTGCCCACTTGTGATCTCTCTCTGTCAAATAAATAAAATCTTTAAAAAAAAAAAAATCTACCTTTTGTTAACTGCCTACAATGTTTCTAATGTTTTAAGATAATAATAATAAATACTTGTTAAGTACTTACTATATATTTCAAGCACTGTTCTAAATAACTTGTTTCTCTGCATAGCAACCTTATGAAGTAAGTACATATTGCAATCTCCATTTTTAAAAACATATTGAGAAATACATATTACTTTAAAAAGTGTATAAAATGTGAATAACGATAAAATGAATACCTAAGTATCTATCACTGAGCTTCCCACTCCAACTCAATGAACCAGAATTTTGAGTGTACTGTTAATAATACCCTTTCTTCTCTTTTGGTTTATTGGGGCTCTTTTATCTTACTGATTTGTAAGGTTTCCATTGTTGTTACTATATCCTGAATATTGATATTTAACGTTTTGTGTGAGTTCCTGGTATCTTCTCTTAGTTTATGGTTTTTCTTTTGCTCTCTTTACTGTCTTTTAATTTTAATGTATACAAGTTTATCAATCTCTCTCTTTATAATTATTGTGTCTGGTTGAAAAAAAGCCTTCCTAATCCTGAGATAATAATAAAATCATTTTATATTGCTTTTAAAAGTTTTGAGGGGTGCCTGGGTGGCTCAATGGGTTAAGCCTCTGCCTTTGGCTTGGGTCATGATCTCAGGGTCTTGGGATCTAGCCCCGGGGGCTTTCTGCTCAGCAGGGAGCCTGCTTTCCCCTCTTTCCGCCTGCTTCTCTGCCTACTTGTGATATCTCTCTCTGTCAAATAAATAAATAAAACCTTTAAAAAATTAAAATTTTGATAGTTTTGCCTTTCACCTCCTAGAAGTAATTTTTTATAAATGTTGTAACATAGATATCATTAACATCTTACAGATGAAAAAAAATGAGGCAAGAAAATTGTCTTACTCTATGTTCACAGATGGTAAGTTGTAGAGCTAAGATTTGAACCCAGACAGTCTGATTGTGCAGTCCCGCTCCTATACTGCCTCCAAGGGTATAATAGAGAAATTATACAGATGTGGAAACTGAGGATCAATGAAGGTAAGTGACTTGTCCAAGGTCAGGCAATCAGTAAGAACTATAGACAGTATGGAAACTTCAATACATTTTTTGCCAAGAGTTTCTACATTTTCCTTCATATGCCCTGTCTTCCTAGGACCACATGCTGGTCTGTGGATTCTATTTTCACAAACTCTCTGCTCTCTGCTTTATTTTGGGAGTCATTTTATCCTCTAATTACTTCTGCAGAGAGCTGGTTTTATCTGTACTCTTTGTATTTAACTGGTTTAACCCACAAAGTGAAAATTTATCCCTAGTTTTGGACTCATCTCATCTTTTTCTGAATTTATCACATAGCTTTATTTCTTAGGCTGAATTTATATGTAATTTTCACCTCTTAGAGCCCCATCTGCTGACCTTCTAATATTCTGCATTCAAATTCTATTTATAGCAGATCGTCTTACTTTCAGCTTCATATTACCTCTTTTTCAGTGATTGCAATTAACACTTCAAGGATTTCTTTGATCTTACTCCTTTCCTTCTCCTTGGGCTCATTTTTTTACTGCTCCTACCATTTAATTCACATTCAGCTACTTCTATACCAGTAAAAGATAATAGCTGACTTTTCCCTGTCATGCGTTGCAAGGGCAGAGATAAAGGTAAACTTTTTGATAAAAGTTGGTCATTGTTTCTCACTCCTGAAGATGAAGTATAAACGCTCAGTTTCCGTGGTTACTTCGAGTTCAAATTAAATAAGCATATCACTTCCGGAATTGTAGAAGGTCCTCGATTCTATCTAGATTATCTTTAATACAACATTTATGCAAGCTACTTTTTAACAAACTACATTTTTTATTTTCTTAATATTTCTCCCTCTGCTCAAAATGTCAGTTTCTCTGTTGTCACAAATTGAAATTTTGCTCATCTTTCAAAGTTCAAGTCAGTTATCACCATCCCACGCCTTGCGTTGACACTTTTCTGACCACCAGAAGCAGAATCCAAGTGTATACCCACACACATTGCATCACTCTTAGCTCATTACTCTGAGTCTTGTGAGATATTAGCATTACATATATGGAGTACCCTATTACACTGGAAGTTCCCTAGGCAATAAAACCCAGACTGATTTTAGGAAACTGCAACTACAACAATAGTTCTTATTTAGGATTGTGATTTTCCTACAACCAGAATTTTATGGGCCTACTGGGTAAACCTTTAGAGCTATTTATTGAGCTGAACTGGATCACATTAGTTGTGCTCAAGAGTCCTTTCTTCTTTCATGAAATTACTTAGGATCTACCCTATGCCTTGAACTGTACCATGCAGTAAAGATAACAGCATGAATGTAACAAAAGCCATGTCTCATAGGCTGTTAAGGTAAATACATGAGAAAACAAAAGGGCGTTCATGCCACATGGGGGAAATGCAGAAGCTGGAGAGCCAGCACAATGACTGAGCTACCAGCTTTGGCACTTGCCAGCTGTTGAACCTTAGGTATGTCTCCTAATCTAATGGTGCCTGGACTTTTTTCATTTGTAAAATGAGGGGGGTAAATTTTCACTTTTCAGAGATTTTAGGTGTAGGAATAATGCACAGAGCATAATTATCAATAAATGGGAACCATCATTATCATTGTAGTATGATATTGCATATTAGCTCATGTGAAAGCAGACAGGATTGTTTTAAACCAATTCACAATGGAAGATTAATCCAAATGACTAAATTGATATACTGATATGTCCACCCAAGGTAGATTTGTTCTTGGAGCACAACACTAGCTGAGATAACTACTGTCAAGATCTCCTCAAATTTCATGAATGAAAATGGGGAAGTAGATAGCATTTATTAAAATGATTATTATTTGTCACATTCTTATTAGGTGTTTCATAAACATTATCTCATTCAATCTGCACAATAGTCATGTGTGTAAGTGGAAACTATTATCCTATTATAGAAACTGAGATTCAGAGAAGTTAAACGTCTGTATCTCTAATATTATAGCCTAAAAACAGACAATTACACTTGAAGAAAAGTGTGTATGTGTAGAATATACAAAGAAATTATAATCATTTTGTTAGGGAGCGTGTTATTAAGTAGTGACTTTGACATATGCCCTGTTAATGGCAACTCAGGTATGTTTATAGAACAATGTCATCTCTTTGCCAAATCGAATGACACATAATATACTATCTAGCATAACAACTGCAACCCAAGGTATACTTTGAAAATTTCCAATCTGATTTTTCAGAATGTACTGGGCATATATATGATTACTGGCAAATGGAAGAGTCATCTTTGCCTTCCTATATAAGCAGATAGCTATTGTACCTCACAGGTAGTAGAACAGTAGAATAGAATATTATTTCTGGATGAAATAGTCTGTTGGGATCATCAACATAATTATGCAATCTAGGCTGAGTTGATGCAAAGAGCATAATTAAGCATTGTTAGAAATTTCATCTGTGTCTCTGATGGCCAAGCAGAGGTTGGTCCTTTTGCTTCTTTTTTCTTTGAGTTACTGAAACATTGTTGGCTATAGTTAACATTTCATATATACTGTGATATAGTCAGGCTCTTAATACTGTAGTCCTTCAATTGAAAAAATATTTAAAATTGCTTTTATAAAAGAATATTGCTATATTTTTCAAGAGTGAAGTATTAATGCTCTTCTGCTCTGCCTCTATAAACTTTTTAAATGAAGATTCATAGATACGTGTATATACATATACAAATATATTATATTTATATGCTGCTTATATAAACTAATATATATATTTACCATATGTGTTTGGTTTGTGAGTGTATCCACTTACAGTATTCTTTTCAACAAAAAGCAACATTATGATAAATAATGAATAGAACTGAAAATGTATAAATATAAGTTATAAATATGCCCAAGTCTGCAAATTCGAAGATCATTCAGTTTGCATTTTTTTTTAAGATTTTATTTATTTATTTGACAGAGAGAGATCACAAGCAGGCAGAGAGGCAGGTAGAGAGAGAGGAGGAAGCAGGCTCCCTGCTGAGCAGAGAGCCCGATGCGGGGCTCGATCCCAGGACCCTGAGATCATGACCCGAGCCGAAGGCAGCGGCTTAACCCACTGAGCCACCCAGGCGCCCCTCAGTTTGCATTTTTAATGTCAAAGATAAAAATGACTTTTTTTCCCCATGAAGATGCATAGATGACAATTCTAAGTTGGGACTTGTCAAAACTGGAGTGGCCACACTATATGGCATACTTAGCTCTTGGAAACAAGAACAGTGAGGAGAGGGAAGAAAATGGAATTAAAGAAGACAGAATCTGGCTCTGTGAGACTGAGTCTGGTCAGCATTTATGCCCTGGCACAGTTCGGGCAGAACTTACTATTCTGTGCCTGGGGAATGAGGAAGAAGGAAAATGTCAAACCTGGCCTATGGTACAGGACAGGGGTTGTGAGGCAGGTGTTGGGCAGGTGTTGGAAGACAAATATCATCCAGCAGGGGGTGCTCGCAGGATGATGCAATGAATCTCAAAGCCTTGGACAGGAAATTGAAGGAAAACTAGAGAGGAAACAATCAGCTACTATGATTTCAGAGCAGTTCAGGTTATCAGGCCAATGCAAGAGGCAAAGAAAACAGGGATCTGCCTTGACCAGAAATAAAAGTATCAACATGGTGTAGAGGTTGAGAAGCAGAGAAAGCTGTGACTTAGAAGCTAGTGGGACTCAACCAAGAACTTATCTATGTTACACTAAATACTGGGCCCATTGATTGTAAAATCAAAGCCAAATTCCCTCACATGAGAGCAGCAGAGCTTCTTATATGGCCTCTGACTTTGCGTAATTGGTTCAGGGAAAGAAGTAGACAGAAAAGAAAGGCAGAGTTGGCTAGAAATCAGGTTGACCCAAAACAATAGCTTGTTAGTGACCTACCAGATAATGCTGAGAGACAAGAGAAGGAATAACCATCATTCTGCTGATAAAATTAAAGGTGTGTCCTTCACAGCTAATATTTCAAAATTATTTGAGAGTTTCTGATATGTAAAATAAAATCTTCCTATGCAAATGTCTAATTCAGACATTATGGGGACCAATAAGTACCTGAAGAAAGAATAACTGAATGAATGTGAGAAACAAGACACCTTAAAGAACAAAGGCAAAGTGAACCTTCATTTCTGTGATGTTTTTCACATAACTGAATGTCCCCAAATGCTTCACAAAGCATTTAATTACATGCTAGCAGCAGAGGAAATGCTGGCATTGCTGTGTGCCAGCTCCAGCCCACGTACGTTGGGGAATGTCAAGCTAACTCACTAAGTGTAAGGAATTTGCAGACAGCTCACTCACAGTCTTTTCTCTTGGAAAGCACAGTTTCTCATTTCTGAGCACTTACATATTTCATGGGGAATGAGGTGGCCTCTTTGCACTGCTTCCACCAGGCAGTCATAAAGTTATGAAGATAGGATGGTAGTCAAGATGAGTGATAAACGTGGAAGTTATTTGCAACTTAACATTCCACAAAAAAGACCTGAACACTTAGGAGTATATAAGAGTGATGGGCAGGGAAGCTTTTGGGAATGTCAGCTGGAGAGAGACAGAATTGGCAAGGTTTAGATATATAAAAGGGGTTGGGAACATTTTTTAGCTTTTGCTTAAAGGTTGGCCTACATTTTAGCACACCCACTCTCCTTAGATCCAAAGGTAACAAAGAGCTCCCACAAGCCCTTTCTCATCTGGTCCTTAGTGCAGGAATGGCCTGATTGACTAGACCCTTAAATAGTTCAACTGTGAATGTGGATGAGTCATGGCCTTGAAGCCTGCAACCCTAACACTCATTAGAAAAAATGCTTGTATTTTACTATAATGGGATCATAAATAAATGTAAGGACAAAGCAAAAGACTCTAGATTAAGCAAAGGCCTTATGAGGAGCCATTGCTTAGTGGTATACCCTTGAAATGAGTTCACACTTTATTTTGCAGATAAAGGGTATCTGTTAAAGATTTTAAGCAATGATAAATATTTACTCAGTTTCTTTGTAAATAGATACCAAATGCCTGCTTTGTGCCAGGCACTGGGCATGAATAAAACTGCCCTTGATCATAAGGTGGGTACAGTTTAGTAGAGGAAGACTTTTATGTAAGTAAATAAGTGCAGCTAGGTATTGCTAGTGCTATAGATTTTACGTTTATTTAGGATAACAAAGAGGTCTGAGGGACTTGCAAATTTAATGTAGATGTTTAAGGTAAAAGGTTTAAGAAATAGAAGCTAAAAGAAAAGACTTATGAGATGATTTTTGAAAGATCAGTGAAAGCTCATTAGGTGAAGAAGCAGAGAAAAACATTCTGAGTACAGGTGCAAACATGATCAGGGGCATGGAAACTTCAACTGGCCTGGCTTGTTTGGGAAACTATAAGTAGTTTAGTGTATCTGGTATGCAGGGGTGAGGAAGTGAGGTGTGAAGCAGCTAGAGGTGCAAATAGTCATCTTAGAGTCTACACTATGGGGTTCTGAGTCTAATAGCAGTGGTGTGGAGTACAGGTTAAGGTTGGGAATCAATGAGGTAGTTAAGAGAGAATCCTAACTGCCTGTTCAGCATGGATCAAGGAGAAAATAATTACAAAAACACATTTGATAAAGGACTGTTATACAAAATACAATTTAAAAAACTCTTAAAATTCAACAATAAGAAAACAAACAGCCCAATTAAAAAAAAAAAATGGTCCAAAGAGTTCAACAGAAACCTCACAAAAGAAGATCAATGGATGACAAAAAAGCATATGAAAAGATGTTCCACATCTTATGGCATCAGGAAAATGCAGATTAAAACAAGAAGCCACCACACACATAACAGAATGGACAAAATCCAAAACACTGACGACACCAAATGCTCACAAGGATGGCGAGCAAAAGTAACTCTCATTCATTGATGGTGGGGATGCAAAATGGTATAACCACTTTGGAAGATTGTTTGGCAGTTTCTTACGAAACTAAACACACTCTTAACATACAGTCCAACAATCACACTGCTTGGTAAGTTGAAAGCATGTCAGTATAAAAATCTGTATATGGATGTTTATAGCAGCTTTACTCATAATTGCCAAAACTTGGAAGAAACCAAAATTCCCTTTAATAGGTGAATGGATAATAAACTGTAGTATATCCAAATAATGGAATATGATTCAGCACTAAAAAGAAAGGAGCTATCCAGACATGAAAAGACATGCAAGAAACTTATATACATATTACTATGTGAAAGGAGCCAATCTGAAAAAGCTATATATTGTATAACCCTACTATGTGACATTAGGGGTTGGGGGATAAATAGGAAGAGCAAAGAGGATTTTTAGGACAATGAAGCTACTCTGTATGGTACTACAATGGTGGGTTCACATCATTATATCTTTGTCCAAACTCATAGAATGTACAACACCATGAGTGAACCATAATGTAAACTATGGACTTCAGTTGATAATGTGCCAATGTAGGTTCTTCAGTTGTAATAAATACATCACTCTGGTGGGGAATGTTGATAATGGGGGAGGCTATGTATATGTAGGGCAGAAGGTATATGGGAAGTTTCTGTATCTTCTACTAACCTCTATGAACTAAAGACTGCTCTAAAAATAAAGTTTAATTCTTTTTTTTTTAAAGATTTTATTTATTTATTTGACAGAGACAGATCACAAGTAGGCAGAGAGGCAGGCAGAGAGAGAGAGAGAGGGAAGCAGGCTCCCTGCTGAGCAGAGAGCCTGATGCGGGACTCAATCCCAGGACCCTGAGATCATGACCCGAGCTGAAGACAGCGGCTTAACCCACCGCGCCACCCACGCGCCCCAATAAAGTTTAATTCTTAATCTCACAAAACAAACTGAGGGTTGCCGGGGGGCGGGGGTAGGGAAAGGGTAGTTGGGTTATGGACATTGGGGAGGGTATGTGCTATGGTGAGTGCTGTGAAGTGTGTAAGCTTGACGATTCACAGACCTATACCCCTGGGGCTAATAATACATTATATGTTAATTAAAAAATTTTTTTAAATAAAAAAAATAAAGTTTATTGAAAGAAAAAATAAAGATGATGCCTAAACTAAACAATAGCAATGGAGATGGAGAGGCATGGTCAGACATCCAAAAGTTAAGGCTGTAAATATAACACGGAAATGAGGAGAGGGGAATTTCTTATGTTGATACTGTGAATTCTGGCCTGGATAACCAAGTAGATGATGAAGGTGTCTATTACTTCCATCTTTGTAGCTGGGTATAGGGATCAGTATTTCTATACATCACCACAGGCTATTGTATCATTACTAATTTAAACATAGAAAATACTTTAGACATTTGTTGTTTTATAGATGTATCTTATTAATCTTCACAACAACCCAGCATTTAACACAGGGCTTGGCAATCAGCATTACTTGTTGAATGAATGAATCAATGAATGAACAATGATGTTGGGTAAAGATTGAATATTGTGTCTGTAATTCAAATCTTGAACATTATGAATATTTTTAAATCTCAAGTATTATGTAATCTTTTTTTTTTTTTTAAGATTTTATTTATTTATTTGACAGACAGAGATCACAAGCAGGCAGAGAGGCAGGCAGAGAGAGAGAGAGAGGAGGAAGCAGGCTCCCTGCGGAGCAGAGAGCCCGATGTGGGGCTCGATCCCAGGACCCTGGGATCATGACCTGAGCTGAAGGCAGAGGCTTTAACCCACTGAGCCACCCAGGCGCCCCAAGTATTATGTAATCTTAAGTGTTATTCTTGCAATTTGGATCCAGTTCTGATCTGAAGCCTAGTGTTTATTGCATTGAACTACAATTGCCACTTTTTATACAAAAGGAAAATTAAAGAGATCAAGTTATAGCCATAGACTCAGGATTGAATCCAATTTACCACGTGAATTGTGGGCCTCTACTTATAAAATGGTAATGGTATCTTTCTCATGAGGTTATTTTATATTTAAATGAAATTATATAATGAAAGTTCCCCACACACAGAAGGTACTAGACAAAAATTAAAGGAATCTGTTTTGATCATGTTACCTTGCTTTATACAATTCTTCTCCTTTTCATTCTTATCGGTTTATGAGTGACTGCTATAGAATCTGGTCCTTAAATTATTGATTGAGATGATATAGAAAGGCTCTCAAGGAAACTATTCCCCCTTAAAGCCCCTCTCAAGCAAGTCCACACATTAATAAATCATATAAACTCAAACTAAATTCTTTAACACAGACAGTCATTCTACCAGCAGACAGGCATTCTGCTGGTTATGCAATGTGTGGTAAGCTGAAAGAAGACTCAGGTCTCTCACCATTTTGGGTGCTCTAATAGTACCTGAGTTAAGGATTCACTCCAAAGGGTTACGAAAAATTCCAGTGGCAGGATTGTAACATTACTATTGTAGTCTTGTGGGGGGAAAAAAATCATCAGAAAAATGGTCTAACAATGAAAAAACAATCCTAATCCTTGGTTACTCTTCTGCATGATGTAAGTACTAAGCCCCAGACTTCATAAATGTATGTAACTATGATTAATATGCTACTACAATTAAAATGATGTATTTTAGAAGAAATCACAGACAACACAACAAAAATAAGTTCATTGAAGTGGGTGGAAAAGGCTTTTTGGAATCAGGACACATGGGTTCTGATCTCAGCCCTCCCAATAATAGACAAAATAACTCTGAGTAAGTTATTTGCTTCTTGAAGCTTTCATGCATTTTATAGCACGTTGCAGTGATTTATAGAGTTTAACATAATATTCTAGGTAAGAATGTTTTGTAAACTCTAAAATTCCATGTCAGTAATAAGATTAAGATATTATCTTTGTTGTTATAGCCATCATTGTCATCACGACCTGAAATGGACTACAATTTAGCTTTAAATTCAGAGTATTAATTAAAATTGGAGCATAACTGGTCATCATTGGGGATTGTTTTGAGCAACATAGTCCAATAGAAATTTAATGTAAGACACATAATGTAATTTTTCTAGCAGTCAATATTTAAGAATGCAAAAAAAAAAAAGGAACAGGGGATATTTATTTCAATAATGTATTTTGGTTAATCTAATGTGTCCCAGTTATTATCATTTCAACATGTGATCATAAGCAAAATCATTAATAACACTGATACATCCTTTAAAAAATAGGTCTTCAAAATCTGGTATGTATTTTAAACATTAACACATCTCAATTTGGAAACTGAATTTTCATCAGAAATAGTTGATCTATATTTAATTTTCATAAAGTTTGAAGAAAAGATAGATTCACAATCTAAGTTGTCCTATATATACTTAAAGTTTTCCCATAACTGAATTTAGTGTCCATTTTTAAACTTAAGTTAACCGAAATAAAAATTCTACTTCCCAGTTGCATTAGCCACATTTCAAGTGCTCTTTGGGTATAATAGCTAATGACTACCATATTGCACAGCACCAAGATGTATGCAGGGGTTCAGGTTAGCTTGTTGCAGATCAAATATAATAGTACAGGAGGTATCAGTTACCAGCAGGGCGTTTAAGAGCACAAAACCAATCCATAGAAAAAAAATAATAGTAATAATAATTCCTCACATTTCGTTTTAAGAAGTCCTTATTTGATACTAAAAACTTGCCAGGTGCTGGGGTTCAGTGTTAAAGTCCTTGAGTAACTTAGCGGCCAACCTGGAGTTCAAGCAGGAGAGCTAGGTTCTTGTCTCAGAGGGTCGAAGAAGGAATCTCGCGGACAAAGGAGAGTGAGTAAAGCCAAAGAGTTTTATTAAGCAAGAATACAGAAAAAGCTCTCAGGAGTGAGGGGGTCTTGACCAGATTGCCAATGCAGGCCTCCACTGACAATCTTTTATTTAGAGCCTGTGTCCTTAACATTCTTGTGATATCTTGGGTTGAGTAAGGACTGGTGATAACATCTCTAGTGGCTTACTTCTTTTTAGGGTCTAGTTATTCTTTCTTGGTCACAGGTGACTGTCATTAAAAAGACACACACACCACCACCACCACCACCCCACCACACCTAGGGCAGGGTGGTCTGGTTTGTTCCCATGTTCCCTTATCTCTGGTTTCCTCACACCTCTGCATTTTTGGGATTTTTGTGAGTCTGACCACATAGCCCCCTACCAACCTCTTCCTTCCTAGCCCCCACTTGTCCCTTACTCAGATTAATAAAATCTAAAGCAAGTTACAGTTTAACTATAGTCAAGCAGGTGTTATTTAGTCTAGTCAACAAACTGTAAACTAAATCGCATTATCAGAGTTTTTTAGATGAGAACAACAGAGCTCAGAAACACGTTACCACAATTCCAAGATGAACATGGGGCTCAAGGATATCATCACCTGGCAGAATCATGCCAGACAGGAGGGTTTTTCCTGGCCTCCTAACAGAGCCCTGTGTACCACAGAACACCTTCTTTTCTTTCCAAGCTATTAGCATTCCAGTCCTTCAGTTAGCATATCCACATTATTGGGTTGCAATCCACAGGGAAAAGTAAAAGAACTCTAGATCTATTTAGTGGGTCTCACCCATCAGTACTAGTCTTAGGATCCGTCAACGAAGCCCGGCTACTCCCTCTTTAATTCAGAAATAGGTTCAGGGATTGAAACTATCTTTCTTTGTTTATCATAAACACTGGAAACTTCTTGTTCAAGATAAGAGTGGAAGCTTAACCTATTTCAGAATGAGAAATCAATTTCAAGACTCAAATCTGCCTGGGTAGGGTAAAAGTCCTCATGGCTCTAGCAAAGAATTCCCCTAGGAAGATCCACATCCTATAAGAAGCAACCCACATAATGAACCTTCTTGGCTCTATTGATTGTAGCAACTTATTTCCCTTAAGAATTTGAAACTATCTTGCTCTGTGTTCTCCCTATCAAGTTTATCTATTTAATATCTCTAGGCACATCTGTTGCACTGCTCCAACTGTCTCAAGTGTCTCACAGAGGCAGGTATGAGTATCAGGATCTTCTTTCTCTGGTAGGGAAAGTTTATTTGGGTAGTAGCCATGTACCTCTCTACCGGATAGCCTGACTTCTTTCTGCTTCATTGGCTGTAATTCTGAACCCCTGCACATAAGCCCAAACCATTATCTTCCTTGTTCTGCTGAAGTAGCCAAGAGTTTAAAAAAAAAAAAAAAGGAACCATTTTTCTCATGTTCTATCTTGTATTTACTGTGCTTATGCACCTTACTGTGCTTGTATAATGCAATGTTTTCTGTCCATTGAGAAAGTGTCAAGAATGTCACTTCAGGAAAATATATGTTTCCTCTGAAGAAAGCAGTTATAGAACTTAGAAGTGGAGTTAAATTTAAAAAGATGGCTCAATTTTATTAAAGCTCAATTGTGTGCTTTAAAAAAGAAAGGCTTTATTTTGAACTTCATCATCATGGTTTGTATCAGTTTTTTCTTTATGCTGTGTAAGAGAAAAAAAAGAAAGGGAAGAAAAATAGGAAAAGAGAAAATAAAAAAATGAAAAACTGAGCACCTTAAGATCTTCATTACTTTTTAAAACTTTTTTATAGATTTCATTTATTTATCTGAGAGAGAAAGAGAGCACGCACGAGCATGGGGAGCAACAGGCAGAGATAGAGGGAGAAGCAGGATCCCCCTAAGCAGGGATCCCCACCTAGGACTCAATCCCACGACCCTGGGATCATGACCTGACTCAAAGGCAGATGCTTAACAAACTGAGCCACCCATGTGCCCCAAGATCTTCATTACTTTTATTATGTTTTATTCTGGTACCATACATCTCCTTTTACTATCAACACTGCCCCTGTTCCATAAGTCTTCATAATGTAAAGTAGACTTCCAGCTCCTCTCATAAGGACTTCATCCGACACTGCTTTTCTCAGGTTATACACCATACCTAACTTTCTCCAAATGCTCACTTTTGGATCTGATGCTAGGCATAATATTTATAGCTTTAATGTAAGGTTCACCCTGAGATTATGATTAAAATAGTCTTCTGGGGGCACCTACATGGCTTAGTCATTAAGTGTCTGCCTTTGGCTCAGGTCATGATCCCAGGGTCCTGGGATCAAGCCCCTGCATTGGGCTCCTTGCTCGGCGGGAAGCCTCTTCTACCTCTCCCACTGTCCCTATTTGTGTTCCCTCTCTTGCTGTGTCTCTCTCTGTTAAATAAATCAATAAAATCTTTTAAAAAATAAATAAACAAAATAGTCTTCCAGCTGTAATGCTTCAGCATCTCTTTATATCTTTTCCCTTCTTTTCTAACTTTGGACGTGCTTTTCTCTTGGACCTCCTCAGTTTAATCTGTACCAGTATATTCTCCTATGGGTCAGGAGATACTCCATAGTTGTCTCCCCAGATAAAGAAGAGAGAATGCTCAGTTTCAATATTTGATGAATAAGTGAAGGGTAGATGTGTGGATAGATGGATGGATGTGTCAATGATAAGATATGCAGAACAGAAAGAAGAATGAAACAAAAAGACGAGATGACTATAAATGCAAGAAGTTTTCTGTTACCCAGCAGTCTATTACCTGACACTTCACAAGTTCTATAGTGCAGTGATAACTGATGCAGAGAAAAGTGGCCCTGAGGCTCTGAAAAAGCAAAAGTGCCTTCTGAACTCTCAAAGGAAAAATAAAGTGCATTCAAAGTAATTTGATACTCAGGATACTGGGCTGAACTAAAATGTTCTGCATTGGCAACCCAAGAAAGTACTGAGGTATATAACATGGACATGATTTTTAAAAGAAATTAGAGAGGAAAAGGTAATTTAAAAATTACCTAGTACAACAGTCTTATTTTTAAATTGTTTATATTCCCAATATATACTTATTTTTTAACCATTCAGGTACTTGCTTCTATCAAGTTTGTTCCTACCATTGCCCCACACTGCACTTGTCAGAGATATAGTAACCTGCACATTACTAGATTCTAGGGTAAATTCACAGTTTTCATTGCATTTAACCTATTAGCAGCTTTTGAAACTCTTTCCTTGAAACTGTTTTGCTTGGTTTCCAAAGCAACATTTTCTCTTGGTTTTATTCTTATTCCATGGGTCTTTCTTTCTCAGTCTCTTCTGATGGTTTTTCCCTGCCTTCTAAAGCTGTGCTCATGCCCCTTATCTTCTCTGCCTCCATTCACTCTCTTGGTGACAGTTTCAAATCCTATGGTCAGAAATCTATCCATATTAGGTAATTCTCAGAGTTTAATCTTACCTCTTCTCCAGACTCATTTATCTTAGTTGACTGTTCAGTATATATCTTTAGCTACACCAACATGTAACTATACCTATACCTATATATATTTATATCTCCTGACATCTAATTGATCCTTTCAGTCTTCTCCACTCAACAAGAATCTGTTTTTCTCAGTCTTCTTAACCTTAGAAACTGGCCTGAAGTTTTAAAGTCATCACTGATTGTTCTGTTTCTTACCCATTTCACATGCAATTCATCAGCATAAATTCCATGCTATGAAATCTATCTTCAAAATCTATCCGGAACCTATTTCTCACTGCTTTCCCTGCTATCATCTTAGCCCAAGTCATCAGCCATGGTTCCTAACTGATCTCCTTGCTTCTCCAACTTTCCCCTCCAACTGTATCTACTCCATAGAAGAGTCAGACTGCTACCTTGAAAGTGCAGTCAGATCATGCCACAAATCTGCTCAATATCTTGTAGTGGATTCCCCTCTAACTCAGAGTGAAAAGGATGCACTTCACTTTGAGCTACAGACCCTGTGTGACTTGGTCATGTTAACTCTTGATCCTGGTCTTTTACCACTTCTCCCTCCTTTATTGTGCTCAAACAATGGTAGCCTCACTAAGCACAAACTCTCAGGCTTCTTGACCTTGCTGTTCCCTCTACTCAGAATCCTCTCTCTCCAAAAATGTGCATGCTTTTTCCTTTATTTCCTTTCATTCTCTGCTCAAATATCACCTTATCATAAGTGCTTCCTCTGCCCATTCTATTTAAAATTGTACACCCTTGATTCTTTAACCTGCTTACCCTGTTTCATTTTTTTTATAACTCTTGCAAAAGCTTGATACATACTATATGTCTATCTATTTGCTTTTGTCTGCTCAAACACACCATATTCCATGAGAAAAGGACTCTCCCTATCTTGTACACCACTGCATCCTCAGCACCTAGAACTGTGTTGGCCCCTTCCAGAGAGTCAGTAAATATATATTTTAAAATAGATGAATGAAATAGGGGGTTCAGACAATAGCATGGAGAGTTAATAGGAACCAGACCTGAACCTCTTGACTTCCAGTTTGGGAGTCATGAACACAAGTAGGCCAAAACACAAGTAGTCATGAACACAAGTAGACCAAAAAATCCAATCTCCGACCAGGTGAGATTATAGAAAGGGTATTGTGGTGCTCAATACACTGAGCATAGAACAGAAATAATTCATTTATTAATCATCACTGAGTGCTCACTTTGTGCCAGGCATTGAGGCACATAGATAAATAATATAGAGTCCTTGCCTCCAAACTACAAAGAAGTCTCAGGTAAACATGGTGTTGCTAGAGCGCAAGTAAGGAAAGACCCATGGTGTTTGTGTGGTCAAGGATTATGCTGCCGGGTAAGTCTTGCAGAATAATAAAACAGTGAGTAGGCAGTAGGCAGAAAAAAGAGGGTGTCCTAAACTGTGAGATGACATGTGCAAACTCCAAAAATACAGAAAGAGAGGCTAGCATATTGAGAAAATTGCAAGTATAATGAAAGAAAGATGGCTAGGAGAGCAACACTGAAGAGGTCAATGAAGACCACATACATGGCAGAAGGCTTGAGAGAGGAGTCTGCAGCATGTGGACTCTGGTCCTAAGAGCTGTTGGGAGACTCAGAAAGGTTATAAACCAGAGAAGAGCATGAAAAGATTTGCATTTCAAAAAGATAATTCGATTTGTCAACATTGAGAAACACACTTTGAAAAGAGGCAGGAAGCCCAGTTAGGGGGCAATTGTCATAATACAGGTACAAGGTAAGGGAGTGAGGTCTAAATTGAGGTCAGTGAAATTCATTCTCTTATGCAAATCTTGTTGGGATTACAGCATATATAGTAAACAACAAAATGCTGCCTCTATGTTCCTAAAAGAAAGCAAAGATGGAAAAAAGGGATCATAATAAACATCCTTCAAGGCCAGCATACAAACTTGCTTTCATTCAGAGAGCAGAAGGGTATATATAAAAAAGATTACAATCTTGATAACCAACCCTGACAGCAGGGGTTGATATCAGTGACAAATGTAGAAAAGACGAGGAGTTTGTAATGGTATATCTGAGATAAGCACCTAGGTTTTTTGAAAAGGCAGAGACAAGCAGAGGCAATGCAGATACAAGGTTGCAAGATTAGAGAGGCCTGGGATGTAGAGAAAGAGGTGAGAACTTTCCAGGGAAATTGGAAGCATGACACTGAAACTGATACCCTTCTTGGGGTTGGAAACAGGCCAAGACCCAGCAGGAATATTTTCATCCTTTACACACCCCGGTTTCTGAAGCTTTGTATCTTTTTTACAAAGAAGGGTGATTGCAATTGTGAACAAAAGTTTAAGAAGAGAGAAGGATGGAAGAGAATTAGCAAAATAAATCTGACTAAAAGAGACTGATTTTTCACAATTGTAAGTCTCGTTGGCAAGGGCATTTTTTTTTCCTAATAAAGACCAGATTTTTGAGGTTCAAGTTCTGATGTCTAATGATATATGAGAGAGCACAGACAGACATGTGAGAATGTCAAAAAAATTAGAAGATGACAAGTTTTGAAAAGTTCAGTGTTCTAAATCATTCAACCTTCCTGTCCCCTTTTTCCCCCCACTTTTAAAGTAATGGTTATCAAAACTGCCCTGTCAGCCACAGGCTGTGAGAGAATTAAAAGAGAGGTGGAAACACTTTGAAAATTGTAAAACAATTATATATTCTTAAATATCCCCTCCAGGAAATTTTTCTAGATGATAAATAAATCATTCAATATATTAAATTTTAAAAGCTCATATTAAAAGATACTTTTACATTTTGCATTTATGGCTCATTCCCCCCCCCCCCCCCATGAAATGCTAAAGTCATTCTTAATTTTAAATGTTCAAACACACATACACACAATGAGGATCTGGAAATAAGCCTCGAGTGTTATCATTCCCCACATTCTCTGGCTGTAGTATCTTCAATACTGACTTGACAGATGCGTATCTGAGGTTATATAGTCAGGACGCAGATGCTAGATAACAGTCTGGTGCTAAACCTTGTGATCTGCAGAAGGAGCCTGATTCTTAGTTTAGTGCTTTTAAATTTAGGAATTCTAATATATGTGCATGCATCAATCACTTCCTGCTCTTACTGCCTTAATACATGTACTATTTCAAAATGATGTGGGAAATATTGGGAAATGCCATTGAGAGGAAGTACATCTCTAATGTCAGGATCAAACATTAAAGCTTGGTTATGGGAGAAAATCACTGGTCTATATGCCGGCCACTAGTATATGGGTACAGGGCACAGGGTAAGTGAATACCTGGGGAGAACACCTGGGTGCTGATGAGAGAAAACTGTGGGGAGTGTGTTCTGGCCAGTGCAAAGGACTGTGCAGAATCCTGAGAGGAGTGAAGGCAGGCTGATTTTGGAAAATTAAAGCAATTTAGTGTGATTGGAGCTTAGAGTGGGAGAAAAGGTGTAAGGGGCTTGTGGAGAGAGATGGGACCAGAAAGTAAAATGGGAACAAGATTGTGAAGGGCTTTCCGTCGATTTTAAAAGTGGTAGAGGGTTGTCCTCACTATTTGGGGCTGGGACAATGATGCCTAGACTGTAATGAGTAAAGTAGCTTTGGCTTTATGACACATTTGTTCAGGGCTTGAATAATAGTTGTCTGCAGGACTTGGTGGTGCTTTATGGACTGTTTCTTACAAAGAAGAGGTGCTATATTTTGGAGGTTAAAAATTTACTTTCTGGAGCCAGATAGCCTGAATCAAAATCTCCGTGAGCTGTGAGACATTGAGCAGTTATTTCATTTAAGTCCCAGTTCTGCATCTGTAAAAGTGAGGGCAATAATAGTACCCATTTCATTTGGTAATTGTGGAGATTATAAGAGTGTTTAGCCAAGAGCCTGGAACAAATATGGAAAAGCAAGTGTATGCTTGCTTTTATCACTGTAGTTATTACTTTTATAAGTGACTTCCACAGTTTCTCCAGTATACAACATATACCTATTGAATATCTACAAGGTTAAGGGCTCCAAAGGTGACAGATTCCTGGCTCTAGGTATTGTAGAGCCTCCATGCACTAGAGGCTTTGGGTCTGGCTCAAGCTCAGTTCCCCATTGACACTGTGTTCCCCCCACAGTGTGTCAGCAGGCATCCTAGATTCTCATTACCCTTTCACAGTCAGTTGGCAGGATCTGCCTGAGAAGAGAAATTAAGCTTTGTGTTCATGGTAACTTGAGAATCTAGGGTGGAGGGTGTGTTTATGCAGGGTCAGATGGCCTTTAGCTCAGTCCCCATTGGGATCATCTTTAGACCTTGGCACTGAGTGTCTCCTTCACAGTGGTCTGAGATTAAGCACTGACTTTCATTGTGCCTGATAAAAGTATGAGTCCACATTCAAACATTCTCCTGATGGTTAAAAAATTTAGAATTTTGTTGATAGAACCAAATATGCCTTATAGCAATTAAAAACATATATATGTAATTTTAAAAATATTATACACATATCATTGGAACATCTAAGAGATTTTCTGTTTTTCTCCTTGGCTGTCAAATGGATATAATTAACATTTACTATGTGCCAAGTACTGTGATAAATGCTTTCTATACATTACTTCATTTTATCTTCACAACTATTTTTCTTCCTATTTTATTGATGTTATAACTAAGGTTTCATGGCTTGTAAGAGGTAGATCCGAGATTACAATCCAGGTTTATTCTATGTAAAGCTTATAGCTCTTAATCACTGTACTAGAATGCCTGTTCTGAGTGAGTGATGAATTGTTTCTTTTAAAGATTATAATCCTACTAGAGTCCTACTAAGACCCTCATTGGCCTTCCTCTTTTTGAGGACGTATACTATATACGCACATACAAATCTGTATTTGTTGCCTTTCATGAATGAAGATATCACTACTGAAGACAATTACCACATAAAGATATAGTTTTAAAGACCAATAGATGATAAGTTATATGTGCATACAGAAGTCTTAATTTATACCACATTATTGCTAGTAGAGTCTGCTGTCTATAGAAAGCTAATTCACACAGCTGTTCTTTCCATGTGCTCATTAAAAGCCTTTTTTTTTTTTTAACTTTATAGGTCTCAATGATTTCCCACAATTTCACATCTAGTCTGTAGGATAAACCATATCAACAAGAACAACAATAAAAACTATTACTACCATTGCCGCTGATCTCATTTATTAAAGTAAGATATGTCAGACACTGTATTTTATATATATTATAATATTTAGTAAGCAAAATTTATCTCCATTTTACAGATGAGGAAACTTAGATTCAAAGAGGTCAAGCAATGTACACAGGTTATACAGGAAGTAAATGGTGAAGTCAGATATCAAATACAAAGAGAACTGAAGCACAAACTTACACATTTTTTTTTCTACTGTATTCTACCAGAAATATATTCTTTTTCATTCAGCACCATTTCTTCTGCTACTAGTCACACATACTTTCCTCTTCAACATTCTGGAAGTAATTAGAACTGTAATTTTCTTTAACCTCCCTCCTCTAAAAGAACTGAAGACTGGCATAGCCTATAGGGTTTTAGGTGACTAGAGATGGAAAAAAACATAGGGAAAGGGCAAAAGAGGAGGAATGGGTGCTGAAATCAAATTGTAAAACATAAGACATCCCAAAGAGAAAACCAAAATTCAATAACCAAAACAGAAATTTTTAAAAAGTTGTGAGGATTTTTTTCAAAAAGCTGAGAGGGCCAAATGAAGGTTTTGACAACTATTATATGTATACAATTTGCTTTATAAATTTGCAGGCAATATGGTATAAGTACACACACACGAGTGTGGTGAGTGTGTGTGTGTTTGAATTAATTATCTAGAGGTAGCTATTTCAGGAATTCATTGTTCATAGAATTCTGGACCAGAAAGACCCTGCTCCAGGGGTGGTTGTTATACAGGTGAGGTATATTTCCAGTCAATACTAGAGGTGTTGCTAATTAATGTAACATATATTAAGAATGGGTTTCCAGTGATGACAAAATACTAGTGTTAAAGATCTATGATATTCTGGAAACACTCCTCACTTTATATCATGAATAGAAAATCCAATGAGACCTCCCCCACCCATTCTTCAAGATTATGTTGAGGCTAGATTTTGGAATGGATCTGTATCCAGCTAGAAGTCAGAGGATTGGCTAGCAGACACATGAAAAAATGTTCATCATCATTGGCCATCAGGGAAATTCAAATCAAAACCACATTGAGATACCACCTTACACTAGGTAGAATGGCAAAGATTAACAAAACAGGAAACAACAAATGTTGGAGAGGATTTGGAGAAAGGGGAACCCTCTTACATTGTTGGTGGGAATGCAAGTTGGTGCAGCCACTTTGAAAAAAACAGTGTCAAGATTCCTCAAAAAAAAAAAAAAAATTAAAAACGACCTGACAATTGCACTACTGGGTATTTACCCCAAAGACACAGATGTGGTGAAAAGAAGGGCCACCTGTACCCCAATGTTCATAGCAGCAATGGCCACAATTATCAAACTGTGCAAAGAGCCAAGATGCCCTTCAACAGACAAACAGATAAAGAAGATGTGGTCATATATACAATGGAATATTACTCAGCCATCAGAAAGGATGAATACCCAACTTTTGTTATCAACATGGATGGGACTAGAAGAGATTATGCTGAGTAAAATAAGTCAAGCAGAGAAAGTCAATTATCATATGGTTTCACTTACTTGTGGAGCATAAGGAATATCTTAGAGGACATTAGAAGGAAAGGAAAAGTGAATTGGGGGAATCAGAGGGGGAGATGAACGAGGAGAGACTGTGGACTCTGAGAAACAAACTGAGGGTTTTAGAGGGGAGGGGGGTGGGGGTATGGGTGAACCTGGTAGTGGGTAATAAGGAGGGTATGTATTGCATGGAGCACTGGGTGTGGTACATAAACAATGAATCTCAGAACACTGAAAAAATAAAATAAAAAAAAATTTTTAAAATAAAGTAATGGATTGAGCAAAAGAAGAAGAAGAAGAAGAAGAAGAAGAAGAAGAAGTCGTCAGAGGATTTTCTTTGCCTGATGATGATTGTAAAGTTAATTGAATCCTTCTCCCATATTTTACATCACTTCTAATAAAACTAGAGATGGCATATTATATTCAGAGCACCTAATGAACAGAGAACTAATAAATATTTGAATGTATAGAATAGGCTATTGAGCTCTTATTGTTATGGCTTTTAAAATAAATATCATTTCCAAGAAATATTTCCAAATGTGACTGAATTTGCTATGACACTTGCTTTTATTATAAACTGATATCCAAGTATTGACATTATTAGGGAATAGCTAGGGCTCATCTCCATCTAACTATAGCAACTACCATAATCTACCACAAATAATCCAATAATTATACATGGGCAATTTGGCAGATACCAGTCCTGAGCAATAGCAAAATTCTGATCCTGGGATATGAGAGCTATGAAGATGAGTGCAGGGATGGAGGATTGAATAAAAATAGAGAATGGTCTTAGGCAATTTGTCAGACTAGAAATCGATGTCTACTTCTCACATTTAAAAATGAATTCATTTCGCATCAGCTGCCTGCACACAACTCAGATGTAAGAGTTGGGGTAGAAGTTGACACATTCCTTATAGCAAAGATCTCCTTATTGAGGATTTTATCTTGCCAAAATAATCACAGGGAAGATGAACTATCAGTGGCTTTTCTACCTATCATATGTCAAATACCTAGATATTTCCGATAACTCAACTATTTATCACTATGTAGTCCTAGCATGCGAGGGACCAATTATTTGCTTTAGTATCTGCCTAGCCTAGATTCACTTCATTTCAGTAAGTACATACTGAGCATCCTGTAATGTTAAACACATGACATAGATTTCCTTGATAAAAATCTTCAATAAACTCAATGTGATTCTACAAACTGTTCAGACCATATGATCATCAATAACAGAGTTTAGTTCAGTGTGAAATTTCCATCTTCACATTGCTTTTCCATTCCCTAAATACAAGCAACATTTTAGATTCACTTTTTTATGTCCTTTTCTGTTATTGTCACCTAAGGTTACAAACTTGCTAAAAAATAAATAAATAAATAAACAATAACAACAACACAACAAAGTCTGTGTGAAGAGTTTCACTAATTAATGTAGATGAAATGTGGTCTAAATTCTTTTAAGGACTGCTGTAAATTCATCAACATATAGAAGAACCATTTATCTTTCCCAGGTTTTTTTCTCTTTCTCTTCTAAAGGAAATGAAGAAATAGAACACACATCCATACACACACAAACACACACACACACTACACAAACAAAAAAACAGAACTTCCTCCTTAATGATTTTCTCTAGAGTGCTAGAGATCTTCTGCCAGTAATGTTGAAAGCAGGCCAGAAACCTACCAGTTTCCTGGCCCTTTAATACACTATTCAGCAGGCATAAGTCAGAACACATAAATCTGTTCCCCTTTCTCCAGTATGTCTAAAAAAGATACAGTAAAACCCATCAAAGCATGTTCTAAAGGAGGAGAAAAGGCTTTCTGTTATGATTCTACCTGTTTTTGCCTATTTGTGCCTGTGCTTACCTTTGCATTCAGTACAGAAAGGTCAATATTTGGAATAGAACAAGAAGGATATTTATGAAACTGTGGGAACACACATTTCATTTGGAAATGCTAGCTGTGCCTTCCACACTTTTTCTGAGCCATCTCCATAGGAAGCCAGTATAAATGCTACCTATTATTTTTGTGAATTGAGCTCTTAATTTGCATCTGTTTTCTATTGGATAACTCCAGGAAATTGAGATCAAGAAGTTTAAAAAGGAGAATACCTGTTTAATGTTCCATGGCAGTCAGATTTTGTGCTTGATGCTTGCTCACAGCAAAAACCTTACGGGCAAGAGGCAGAATGAGCAATTTAACCAATCATTGACTGCTTGAGTCCATTACGTAAATGGAAAACAAGGCCATTGTATTAATGGGGGGAAAATGGAAAAATAAAGTCTTAACTTGAGCAGTTCATTGTTTAAAGAGAGACTTATTTTCATGACTGTCATATAAAATCAGCCTTTCAAATGCAATACATACAAATTCAGAAAGGAAGTCTATTTTGTTCTAAACATACAGAAATCTAGTATCAAAGATTCTAATGTAACATTTATATTTTCTTTCTTTGTTGAGTCTAATAAATAGTAATCACAAACTAAAATATTTTGCATTGTAAAAAGTTTAGAGACATTTACTGGGAGTTGAATTTTTCATTCTCAGAAACCAACCCTTATTAAATGCCTCTTTAATGGTAGATGGTTTGTGTACCCTGTGTGTTTTAATCCTTACAACAACCTTGTAAGGATTTTTCTTTCTTTTTTATGTGATGAAGCTTGATGTTTTATCTGTCTCATTGTCTGATGATGTATCGGTTAGCTAATGTTGAGTAAGAAACAACCATCGACCTCCATGATATACAACAGAAAGTTGACAGTTTATGCATCTGGAATCAGCTCTCCTGATCTTGGCTAGGTTTTCTCACAGGTCTGGAAGTTGCCTGACTGTCAGCCGAGGTGACTGGAGCAATTTGGCTCTGCTCCATGTGTCTCTCAAACTGCCAGAGGCTGCCTCAGAAATGCCCTTCTAATGACAATAGCAAAGGTGTTTCAGAAGTCTAGTGTAAGTGTGCTGTTGCTTTTATAAGCCTCTGCTAGCTCATTTCTATTAATACTTCACTGGTCATAGCAATATATATAGAAAATATACTCTGCTTCTTGATAGGAAAGTTCCAAAGTCCCATGAAAAAGGGTGAAGAAAAGGATACATTAAAATAATCAATCTTCCACAGATGAGAAAGACTTAATACTGTCTATTTCACCAAACTGCTGTTTATGGTATGTGTTTAACTTAGGACACAACTACTTTTCTGCAGAAACTAAGAAACTAGAAACCAAACCAGACACTCAACAGCATTTCATAGATTATTTAATTATTCCAAAACCTTCTTAATCCATTTTTATTTTATTAATAATGAAGATAATGGTGGTGACACCATTTATTGACATTTTACTATATACCAGACATTGACTAAACATTTTTAAATCTTACAGCAATCCCACTGAGTGGGTATTATGATCCTAGTTTTATAGATGAAAAAGAAAATGAGGCATAGGGAGATTAAGAAACTGGTCCAACTCTGTCCTACTAGTTAAGTATCAAAGCTTAGATTGAAATGAAAGTCTATTGGATGTCAATACCATCCCCGGGAAATATGCACTAGCTATCACATTTCCTCTGTTGTTGCCCACTCAAGAAAGTGTATGGAAATAAAAGTAGGAGAACATTATAATCTAGGGCAGACTTTCACAAAGAGGTGTTCCATAAAATATTTACTTTACTAATAGGAGTGCTGTTAAACAAAAGTCGAGGGAAGCTATATAAGTTTAGAAAATACTGATATTATGATAAAACAGTATTCTGCTGAAGCTGGTTCATACCAGTTCCCAAGAGCTAATTCCTCTTGTCTCCGTCTCTTCATTTAGTGATGTGACATGATGTTCTGAAATAGGCCATAGTGAAACTATTGACATAATGGAAATCTACAAACACTTCTAATCAGAGAACTTTTTTTCCAGTGAGTAGTTTATTAGCATACCTTTAAATGATAATTTCATTATCACAGAGGTTCCAAGAGATTTTAAAATGATAATACCCATGATATCATTAAGATATCTGATCATGAAATACTTCTGGCAGCAATGCTATGTAAGGATAAAATTGGACCCCTTATAAGCTCCAAGAAAAAGTGAATTCATTAAAAAATTACATTATCAACTATTTTACTGGCCAATTACATGTACCTTACTACCCTACTGATCATTCTTCACTTACTGATATACTTATCCAGTAATTGTTCAAGAGCCTACTAAGCAGCAGATACTAATGAACGATGATACAACAGTTGAATACTGTCTCCTGATACCACTTCTAGATATTAGTATATTCTAAATTTTACTGACTGTTCTCAGTGTCAAGATACTCAACCACATGTCCTGAAAGCAGCTCCTTTTTAGTCACTGGAAAAGAGTGGAGTTTCCATGCCTCTATATAGTACCTAACACTCTCAATATCCTAAGTGCCATGCTAAGTTTCTTAAAGACATTATCATAGCTAATCCTCATTCTTTAAAAGTACTATAGTAATTTATTATACCAATTATTATAGGTGAGGAAGCTTAGTCACATAAAGCTTAAAATGACCTGCCCTAGGTCACATGCTAGCAAATGCTAGAGTCAAAATTTCACACCTAAATAAACCTCAATACACAACTCATAGGTATAACTAACACTATGCTTTGCCACCTTTCAATAAGACCTTTAAGTTTATGCTGTGAAATCCCCATGTGCTCAGAGGAGAGGAACAAACTGAGTAAGTTCACTTATCTGTTTATTAAGCATTTATTCAGTGTCTACCATGAGCTATGTTAATCATGTTTCTCAGAAAATGGTGTATACACACCAGGTATGCTACGATGTGCTCCATGGAGGTTCCACGCAGAGTCTCAGAAAAAATATGGCTCATCCTCCCAGAAATTCAAATCTTTAAGGGCATGAGAGTATATTCTCATGATAAAACAAAGAGAGATATATTTGGAATAGAATGTGAAATTTATGCAAGTTTTAGAACACCTGAAAGATCCCAAAACATTTCACACTTCACAGTAGCAACTACCTTACTCTAAGTCTTAGAACTCTTGTGGTCCACTCCTGAGCTAGGAAAACTCTAAGTCTGTAAAGGATCCTAAATGTTAGCTATTACATAAGAATGCAGGTTCTAGAGTCAGGAAACCTGGGTTTACCTCATCAATTCATTTTTTGTTATCTTTTGTGTACATACCCAAGTACACTGAACTTCTTTCTCTTACTACGTACTCCACCCTGGTGAAACTCCCCTTCTGTAGATCTTCTTATGCCTGTTCTTCTCAACACTGACCTTAAGCTCAACTTCTACTTTTTCAAACCTTCTTTGGCTCTTCTTCTCTCTAAAGTCATGCTCTGTGACCATAACCACTATATTTGGCATTATTAAATTTTTTCATAACATATATTCTATATATTTTTTTCATACAAAAATTATCTTATTTGGGGCACCTGGGTGGCTCAGTGGGTTAAAGCCTCTGCCTTTGGCTCAGGTCATGATCTCAGGATCCTGGGATCGAGCCCCACATCAGGCTCTCTACTCAGTAGGGAGCCTGCTTCCTCCTCTCTCTCTCTCTGCCTATCTGTGATCTCTATCTGTCAAATAAATAAAATCTTTAAAAAAAATTATCTTATTTATCACATTTGTTTTTATTTATTTCCTATTTCTCTTACAGGAATTTAAACATTCCAAAGCAAGAAACGTGTCTGCTTATTCACAGCTTTACTCCTAATCCCCAGAATAATGCTTATTATAAAAGGACATTTAATAACATCTGTTAAGTGACTAAATAAATGATGAAGTGTGCAAATCATTTGCAACTTAATTAACATTTCTTCTTCAGTTTCTATATCTATATCTATATACAAGGGGAAAAAACAATCAAATTTAAAAATGGGTAGAGGATCTGAATAGACATTTTTCTAAAGAAGACATACAGATGACTGAAAGGTGCATGAAGACATGCTCAAGATCACTAATTATCAGGTAAATGCAAATCAAAATCACAATGAGATTTCATTCCACACCAGTGAGAATGTCTAGTATCAAAAAAGACAAGAAATAAAAAAGTGTTGGCTAGGATGTATAGAAAAGGGAGCTATTGTGCACTCTTGGTAGGAATGTAAATTGCTGCAACCACTGTGGGGAAAATGTATAAAGATTCCTCAAAAAATAAAAAATAGAAATAATATATCATCCAGTAATTCCACTACTGGGTATTTATCCAAAGAAAATGAAAACACTAATTTAAAAGGGTGGGATGGGGATAGAGGAAAGAAATTGGAAGAAAGTGGTCAAAAGGTACAAATTTCTAGTTATAAGTACTAGGGGTACAACAACATACAACATGACTGAGGGTCAGCACTGCCATATGAGACATGGGAAAAGTGCTAAGAAGATAAATCAAAGAGTTCTCATCACAAGGAAAAATCTCTTTCTGTCTTCTTCTTCTTCTTTTTTTTTTTTTGCTTTCTTTTTATTGTATCTATGTGAGATGATGAATGCTAACTAAAATTATAGTGGTAATCATTTCACTATAGATGTAAATTGAACCTACTATGCTGTATATCTTAAACTTATACAATGATGTATGTCCATTATTTCTCAATAAAACTGGAAGAGAAATTGCATCCGAAAAAAATAAAAAAATTTAAAAATAAAAGGCTATCTGCACCCATAGGTTCATTTCAACATTATTTACAACAGCCAAGATAAGGAAGCAACCCAAATATCCATCAACAGATATATGGATGAAGAAGATGTAGTGCATACACATATACACAAAGGAATATTAAAAAATAATGAGATCATCCCATTTGCGACAACAGGGACCTACAAGATATTACATTAAATAAGTCAAAAAGATGTATACCATTTGATTTCACTTATACATGGAATTTAAACAAAACAAATAAAAAAAAAAACAAACAAACTCTTAATTAAGTGAACTGATGGTTGCCAGTAGGGAGATGAATGAAATAGATAAAGAGGATTAAGAATTAAGAGGTACAGATTTCCAGTTATAAAATAAATGTTACAGAGATGAAGAGTATAGTAAAGGGAATACAGTCAATAATACTAATAACATTGTATGGTAACAGATGGTGACTACACTTGTCATGGTCAGTGTTGAGTAATGTATAGCATTGCTGAATCAATATATTGTATAACTGAAACTAATATAGCATTGCTTATTAATCATACCTCAATAAAAAATCATAAAAATGTGGAAAGTATCATGACATTTTTCCATAGTGTCATCACAAAGATTTAATATAAATAAAATATATAAAACATGCTCATAAGAGTTCTCAGCATATAGTAAGGAGTTAATGTGGGCTGTTATTATTATAACAGAAAGACATGTAAGAATCTATGCGTACAACAGAAATCACTTTTCTATATCATCTATATTTCACAGAGACTGTATTGAAGAAGAATGCTAAGTTAAAAATGTACAGATTCTTTAAACTTACATCTTCAAACTATACTAAGCATCAGGTAGATGTATGTTGGTCTTGTCACTGTGAACAACAGCTGAATGCCCAAAGAGCAGTGCAAATCATAAAATTCTTCCCTTATAAGAAGGCTATAAAATTTAAGCCACAAAGTAAAAGACAATGGCCATTATGATTAATGGCAAGGACATTGGCAGAAGGCTGTTTCATCTGGTTAATATGTTATAAATGCTGTAGTTGTGGATATTTGTTTATACACCCTATGTATTTGGTGCTGATTATCACATAGAAAAATGACAATGATGTTTGCCCTTTTTTATTCAAAATCATAAATCTTCAAATGAACTTGCTTCATTGCTATAGAAAAGTCTATGTGTTCCTTATCAAAAACTTCCATTTCTAGGCTATCTTTTATGTTAATAAAAACATTTTGATTTAAAATGGGCATTTTACCCTAAAATCCTTTTTTTTTGCGAAGTCTTTCTAAAAATAGGAGTTTATTTAATTATTATAATTTTAAGGTTACAGATTAAGTTTGGATTCTTTGTCACAAGTTGGTAAACAGTCACATCCAGCTCACTTCCAATCGTTTAAAAACTATTGTCTGATGGTCTATTATAAATTCTGTCAAAAGAGTTGGGGAAATAGCACCGTATATAGCAAATCAAGTCCTATCAATGATGTTTACATTGTAGGGTGGGGAGAAATAAAATAATTAGGTGTCCAGAGCATTTTTAATCTCAACTCTGTCTCAACTCTAATGGATTCAAGGACCATTTTTGAAGTTTTGTCATTAAACTTCAAGGCAGCCAGCCATGCTAGGAAGCACTCTGCTCTCAAAGGGTAAGTTTAAAAAGCTAAATTTTTTTTTAAGATTTTATTTATTTGAGAAAGCAAGAACATGGGGAGGAGGAGGGGCAGAGTGAGAAGAACAAACAGGCTCCCTGCTGAGCAAAGAGCCTGACGTGGGGCTGCATCCCTGGACCCTAGGATCATGATCTGAGCTGAAGGCAGACACTTAACCAGCTAAGCCATCCAGGTGCCCCTAAAGAAGTTAATTTTCTAACATAACCCACTAATTGTTGTAGCTGGTATGGATGGGTTCTGCATATCTCTCTTCCATTCTGTAGTAACAAGTGTCCTACCCACTCTCTTTTCAACTCATCTCTCAACCATCCTCATCTGCTATTCTTGTTGTCCTATTATTTCTTCTTTTCCCCATTTATTTAGTTCATAGTCTCCCACCTCACTATCCCTGTGCTCTGCATACAACCTATTTTATTATGAATAAAGTGGCTTTAATTGTTTTTGACAATATTCCTTTTAGATCATGAAAGCAAAACATCAATATACTTGTAAAAATCTCTCCCCCCTCAAAAAAATTTTTAAAAAGCATCAGTATTGCCCCAATAGCACAACCCAGATATAACATGATATGTTTGCCTATACTCTTTTTTCCCACATACCATTATTAAATAAATGCTATTTCTGAATTGTTGATATTTTCTACATTGTGGAGGAAGCCACTTAGTGTAGAGTAAGTCAATCACTCTGGTCCATTTTCTCTCTATCCACCTTCATTCTTTCTCAAAGGAGGAGAAATCAGATTGGTGAGTTTGGAAGTGGAAACTGGTGAGTTGTCAAGCACCTTCTTCTTTTCATTCTCTTGGGACCAGTTACCTACAAAAGAGCACACTTTCAGTTCTGCTCCTCCGTGTGGTAAGTCTTACTAAAATGGGCACCCAGTAGGAAATCTGTCCCAGCCCAACAATCCTGAAGACTAATGGGGAACTCTAATTTTGGTGTATTAGAAAGCCCACCTGCCATTTTCTTCAATAGCAGCGTTTTCTCATTTTATTTATTTATTTTTGTAATCAAGATGGTATGCTTAGCCTTCATTCTGAAGAGCTTTTCATCCTATTTTTCAATTTGTTCAGAACTTGGACACCAAAGAAGGATGTTGCTTTATTCCTCCCACAGAGACCAAAACACACACACTGTGAGATGAATGCTGTAGTGCACCACCTGGGTAGCCCTTCCATAAAGACTTGTCTCAGCTACTAGAACTATCACATTCATGGACCATACATCAAATGAGAAGAACATCTTTATCCAAGGTCATGTACCTCCCTGTGGAAGTTCACATCCAATAAGTGATTGATGCAGGGATATAAAATCTTGGCCCATCTTTTGGGACATTCAATGGCTATTCTAGCTCTAGAGCTCTGAGGATCGAAAAAAAATCATCACTGGGCATAAGTCACAGCTTGACTTCTTTTCCTTACAACTACTTCCTTTCTCTCTGTTCTATAGGTCTTGTTCCCAAGGATTATCTTTAAGAAATATCCAGCATACCAACTTTTGTGTCTGAGTCTACTGAATCTGCTTCCTGAGAAATTTAACCTCTTAATTGCATGCATACAAATACACACATATCATCATTATTAAAGATATTTGTTATAATAACTACATATAATTGAACAGTATGATAATAGAGGAATAATATTATATTCTATTATAATATTATATACAATATTATATTATATTCAATATGTTGATTCTGTAATTATTCCATCTAACTCCTTTTCTTGGACATTAATAGTATTTCCAATTCTTGCTTGTTTAAAAACATTTCAATATTACTGCCATGTTACCTGTTGAAAAAGGTTACATTAATACACACTCTCATCAGCAGGGAAAGTGGAAATCTATGTCAAAACACTTCTACTAACATTGGTGATTAAAACAATCTAGTTATTTTTCTAGTTATCCAATTATGTTTTTATTGCCTTTATTATTAGTGAATTAGAAATTTTATTTATATATATTTTAGTCAATATTATATCGTTTTTTTTTCCTTTAAGATTTATTTATTTATTTGACAGAAAGAGAGAGATCACAAGTAGTCAGAGAGGCAGGTAGAGAGATATGGGAAAGCAGGCTCCCCACTGAGCAGAGAGCCTGATGCAGGGCAAGATCCCAGGACCTTGAGACCATGACCTGAGCTGAAGGCAGAGGCATAACCTGCTGAGCCACCCAGGCACCCCTATATCTTTCCTTGTGATTTATGTGTCTACATATCTTTATTCTTCTAGGTTGTTATTTTTCTTAACTTTTTAAATGTAAAGCTCTTTAAAACTGAAAATAACTGACATTTTTATAGTACTTAGGTTAGAATGAAAGAAACTGATCATTCTTTCCACTTAAGACAGAGTTCTTTCATAATATAGGCTATCTCAGAGGTTCCCATCTGGGGGCAATTTTGCTTCTCAGGGGTTTTGGCAATATCTGGAGACAGTTTTGATTATCATGGCTTTGGGGTGGAGGACAGAGGGGGGTTTTGGAATCTATGGGGATGCTGTTAAACATCCTGCAATGAACAGGAAAGTCTCCTGCAATGAAGAATTATCAGTCCTAAATGTCAGTTGTACCAAGGCAGAGAAACCCTGGTTTGCACAGAGTTCTGCAAACTTGTTGACTCAGTTTATTCATTGGAGATGCGTGTGTGTGTGTAAAAACTTTCCAATTATATTTTCTGAATTAAGTTCAGAAAATATAGTTTTCTGAATAATGTAGGATGAAAGGAATGACTTTTTACATGTGTATTTTATAACACTAAACCTTATTTTTTTAGTATTTATATATTTGATTTTTATTCTCCTAGGCTTTCTATTTAATAATTTTGTTCTTGATAATAATGTGTTATAATTTTGAAATTATTTTGTGTATATTGTAGGAAAGAAAAATAAATAAGTGTATTGATATTATTAGAAATCTGGGTTTCCAGTTCCTCCAGGACTCCACATGTTGAACATAACTCTTACCTTATTTATAGTATACAGCTGTTACATGCTACAGTATTTCCTTATATAATAGTATCATAATAGCTGCTATTTACTGAGTCTGGCGTGTGTCACTCTACTCACTGTGTATGTATAATACTCCATTTTTTCCCCCATATTAATTCTATAATGTGGGTATTATTTCCTCCACTTTACAAATGAAGTTTACAGATAATTAAAAATGTATCAAATGCCATCCAACTAAAATATGACAAAGATTCAAACTTTTCCATGTCTAATTCCAAAGCCTATGCTCCTCTATTTAAAATATCAATAATAGAGCTAAAACACCCTAGTGAATTCAAATCTTTAGCTTATAGTTGATACCATTTCCTCTTGCAGATAACTTTTGGGGATTATTTTATGTGGTACCATCTACCATTGAGACTTTGATTGGAATTAAGCATAGAAGAATTTAACTGATTTTCAATTAGCCACTGATTAAACCAATAAATATTTCCAGCTAACTCAGCAATAAGAGACACTGATATTTGTTTCTCAACAGCTTCATATTAAAGAGTCAACAGCTGGTATGGATCATCAGTGTATTACTCCAATGTCACAAATTTTTCAATAGCTTTTTAAATTATTGGCATTAACTTGTTGTTTACATATGTCATTCTTACACAAGATGTGAATGCCTGGCATATTTTTTTTTCCTTAATCTTCTTCAACATACATAAAATATGAATCTGGAATAATTACAATACAGCAGACAACAAGTCACTGTAAGTGACAGACAACGAATAATTGCTGGGACTGGGTCAGGTCATAAGCCTTCTCTGCTGAAGTGCTTTTCTGCTCCCAGAGAACCATCTTCCAGGCTGAAGCTGCTTTTCCCTCCCCAGCTGAGAGACAGTAAGGAGAGGGTTAACTAGTAACCACCCATAATTTGAAGAAAGCAAATGCCATGCTTTCTGTAACCTTATAGGACAGAGAGGAGAGATTCTTATTAACCAGTAGAACAGAAGGAAGATGAGTTTCCTTGTTACTTTTCTTTCAAGCAAGCTTCAAACACTGCACTAAGGGAAAACAAAGGTGTTAGGCTGCCAGAAAAACAATTGCAGTGTGAAGCTTGCTTTGGAGAAAGATATATTTCCTTTTTTGAGAATTAAGGCTCCACATCTGGGAGGGAGGCAAAATGTATACTTGCCCTAAGATGAAGAAGTCCCGCTTCTCTGGGAAATCTGATTACTTCTAGGACTATTTTGCCAACCAGTATGCTAGCAACTAGCACCTACAAGCCCTTTTTGTGGGATAGGTTGCATTTTCACAACAGGTCATTTAGGCAATAAAAAAAATCACTTCTCAAAACTGATTCAACATTCTGGCCTTGTGAAGGTTTCAGCAAAACCTCTAACATATATAACCATGTGCCTTGAATAAGGCAGCTTCTCGGTAATTTGTCTCTAGCTTCTAGTTACTCCTCAGTTCAATCCATTTAAATGTGATTGAAATGCGTTGGGATCTGGTGAAGGAACCAAAGACAGGTAGCTTTCCCCGGGGAAATTTGTATTTTTTGAGTTTACATTCCTATCCTGAAATAAATCATTTCATACTTTAATTGTTACTTTACTTCTTTATCTTTGTTAAATAAATCATATTTGGGGGCCTCAGCCCTTGAATTTCAGGTAATGCTACCTCGGCAAGTAAAGGTCATGGGGCTATTTCAGTAATTCAGAGAGAACAATTTTATCTCTAAACGGAGAGATTGTAAAACAAAACAAAAAATACATGACTGTAAATGAACCAGACTTTTAAAGCTGTTTTCATCTCTAACAACTCTGATTCTATGATCCCAAATGCTAAAGTATGCATATAGAAAGAAAACCTTCACCTGAATGAAGAAAACCATCCACCACAGATGACTGATTCATGGATTATTTTTTTCTATTGCTGCCTTAAAAAACTTATCTGCCATAAAAATCTTCTGAAAGAGAAATCAGAGTTAGGAGATTTTCTTCATGTATGCTAAAGTCTTCCTTTTTTCCTCTTTTGGTTCTTTGCAAATGAGTCTAATCCAGGTAACTTCTCCAAAAGATAGCTTAAATAACCATAAAATGATGGATGTATCAGCAATGCAACTAGTGAGTAGTCATTAAGAATTGGGCTTTAAATAAAGAAAACAGATGGACATACAGGGAGGAAAAAAAAAAGAGACAAACCATAAAACAGATTCTTAACTATAGAGGACAAACGGAAGGTTGATGGAGGGGAGGCTGAGTGGGGGGGTGGATTAAATGGGTGGGTTAAATGGGTGATGGGTATTAAGGAGGGCACTTATGATGACCATCAGGTGCTGTATGCAAGTGATGAATCACTAAATTCTACACCTGGAGCTAATATTACACTGTATGTTAGCTAACTGGAATTTGAAAAAAACTGGAAGCTACGACGAAAAAAAAAAAAGTATTGGGCTTTAGCATTGGCTTGGTGTCATTTCCAAAAGCTGTGTACTATTAGGCAAATAACTAGAAAATTCAGCTTTCTTATCTCATAGGGATGCTATAAGAATTTAAGGAAATAACTCATGTAAAAATGTTAAAAATTCTAACAATTTTTAATGAATATAAGTTCACTCATTCAGTAAGTATTTTCCAGAGTGAGCCTAATGTGCCAGGCACTGTTCTAGGCTTTGGGGATGTAGCAGTGAGAGCAAGTGATAAGATCTATTTCCTCAGAGAGCTTACTTACTTAGTAAGAGAAACAAATGTAAAAAAAATGAGTAAATATATGCTATGATGCAGACAGATATATAATATAATACAAAATGGTTCAACTTGTGATTTTTGGACTTCACTATTGTATAAAAGTGATATGCATTCAGCAGAAACCATACTTCGAATTTTGAATTTTTATCTTTTCCCAAAATAGGGAGATGCAGTACAATATTCTTTCATGATGCTGGACAGCAGCAAAAAGCTGCAGCTCCCAATGAACCATGTGACTACAAGGGTAAACAATGGATACACTTACAACCATTCTGTTTAACACTTTTAGTAGAGTATTCAATAAATTACATAAGATATTCAATACTCAGTTATAAAACAGGTTTTGTGCTGTGGAGGCCAAGAAAAACAAGGCTGTACCCACCTTGAGTCTAGCCCTGACATAAGTGCAGCCATCTTGATGTTCCAGATTATCACAAAATATTTCTTGGGTTCTGACCTACTCAGTTTAGCACTTTAAACAGTCCCTCTCTCTTTTAATGATTGATTTAAACCCCTGGACTGGAGAAGGGGTTTTTGTCAAATAGCAAAAAAACTTATTTGAGCTTCATTTTCTTTTTGTAATACTAATCATGTTTTGCTATTTTCTCCTATGTCTCCTCACCTAACTTCACCTCCTTCACTGTCATAACTTCCACAGATGATCCTTTCCACTTGGGAAGATCACCTGAGCAGTCTCCACTGGACTCAGCTGCCTCTGTCTTTCCTAACTCCCCTACACATTCCCCAACTGACCAGTGTTGACCCGAGTAGGTAGGGACAACTCTATGCCCCTATTCAGCAGTAAGAAGTTACAGAAGATGAGACCTTCCACCTTCAACAACCTTAAAGATTTTAGGGTCAAAATTGTTCAGGGGGGAATGATGTGGGAAACAGAGGCAGGAGAAAATCATTAAAATTCCTTACCTACTTGACAAGCCCTTGAAACAGACAGAGTGGCTCTCCCCTGGGGACTCAATTGCCCTCACCTCGAGGTTTTGCTAAGGACAATCCTAGCCTGACCGACCCCCTACTCCAACAGGTCCAACCAGGATCCTGTAAGTCTACTCTAATAATTCCTTTAGGAAACTTTATCTCTAAACCTCCAAGATAGTGTCAGCAATCATTCCCAAGCATATGACCCACTGATATACATCTAAAGGGTCTCATGAGAAGATTTTTATTACTGGTAATAAATAACCTTTCTCCCAACAATAGCTAGCCTCTCAAGGTCCTGGAGACCTTGCTTCCAAAATTCCTTAGAGACTTACATTATCCCTAATCCCCTTTGTACTCACCTACCGCCGAGTTCACCTCTACTCTGCCTTTAAAAACTCTGACTGTAATCTGGTTCGGGGTCCAAGTCCCTACTCCCTGTGTTGGGTATACTTGGGCCCAAGCTTAAGCTTGTTAAATAAACCCTCATGTGATTGCATCGGTGTTGGCTCCTTGGTGGTCTCTCAGACGCAAAAACTTGGGCATAACAGTGTTAGAAGATTTTGCCCAACTATAGGCTAATGTAAGTGTTCTGAGCATGTTTAACATAGGCTAGGTTAGATGTATTAAATGTAGTTTCAACTTAATGGTATTTTCAATTTACAATGAGTTTATCAGTATGTAACTGCATCATAAATCTAGGAAGATCTGTCACAAAAGGACACTATGTTGTCTGTCACATAATTAAAAACAAAACAATAAATTATTAATTTAATAAATTATGATCAGAAACTGCCCATATTGAGTATAAATTCATTGTTGCAACATAAGAGAAAACTAACACTTAAGAACAGTAAAAATAAAAGTAAATGTGGCAGAATGGAACAAGTGGGTCAAATGTATGCCAAAAATCATTATTTATAAATAGGCAACTGGTATTTTTGCTATTTTGTTGTCTTGTGTAGCACTCTACATTCTCTTACTTTTTTCTTCCTTTGTCTTCCTTTCTTTCCTCCTTTTTTCTCTTCTTTTTTGGAAGTAGACAGTGGAAAGAGGACACTAGCTCTTTTTTTTGGCTATAATGTTTTCACAACCACTGGTCTTGGCTCATGTTAAGATCCTGAGACCAATTTCTAATTCAGACATTCTCAACTATCTCTCATGTCAAGAGCCAATTGAGATGACATCAATCAATGCCCAGCATAAACACTGTCATCACAGTGAGTTTCAGCCTGTCTGAACAGATGGGGCTTGAATATCTGGACTCATTATTTACCTTCCAAGCCCTTCCTCTCCTTTGGCAAAGCACTAGGACACAGTTACAGTTAAAGCCAAATGGCCTGCATTTTTTTTTTCACAGATTGCACGTTGTCCTTTTCTTCCCTTCTGGCACCACAGTTTTAGCCATTTATCATCTTTACAGAACTGATTCAAGAAGATTTGTGGGACTAATCCACAATCCTAAATAACCGGCAATGGTGCAATTCATGGCAATTCTGATTTTTATCTTAAATTCATAAGGAAGATGTTGCTGTCTTGAAAGCCAGGTAAAGTAAACCTTCACTCCATCCTACCTGGCTGAAATAAACCAGAACACTAATTTCTGGTTTTATCTGATGACTTTTGGTTGAAGAGGGAAAAGATAGTTGAATCAAACTATTGAACATCTCATGATAGGTACAGAGTAGATGAAGGCTTGCAAACCCCACAAAGTGGTTGAAAAGTATAATTAGGGTACCAAGTAGAATTGTCCTTGTTCTTCACTTTCATGATTATGTTACCACAATCTTTTTAAGGAATAATTTTGTTTTCATATCTCTCACTTTTGAATTCAACACATGTCATTCTCCAAGAAGTTAAAAAAAAAAAAAAAGGAATACTGGGCTCCAACTAATATTAATGGAATTATCTTAGAAAACATACAAGGCTCAGAGAGACTGATTATTTTTTTTTTAAAGATTTTATTTATTTATTTGACAGAGAGAGATCACAAGCAGGCAGAGAGGCAGGTAGAGAGAGAGGAGGAAGCAGGCTCCCTGCTGAGCAGAGAGCCCGATGCGGGGCTCGATCCCAGGACCCTGAGATCATGACCTGAGCCGAAGGCAGCGGCTTAACCCACTGAGCCACCCAGGCGCCCCGAGACTGATTATTTTTATATGACAATGTTCTGTACATTTTACCTAACATACTTGACAGATTGGCAGACAGCATGCTAAAAATAGGGACTGCCACATCAAGGAATACTATACAACAAAATGTGCTAGTTGGTGACATATAGCCTGAATGCAGCTTTTTGTTGGCTTTTATCTATCACAATGTTCACCTACATTGTTAATTTAAAAAGAACGTAGAGAATTTCAAATAAAATTGAAAACATTCTGCCATAGAAATAATCAACTGTTTCTGAACCATATTAGTCTAAGATTTATTCTACTGTAAAGTTTCCAAACTCATCTAATACTTACAAATTAAAGAATTCAGAGTACCAGCTTTTCAATTTAAGAAAATCCTTTCTTTTTTTCCATTATATTAATGTCAATTTTTTAGGTTAGTTTTACCCTTACAGCTCATTTTTTGTTTACTGTTAATGATTCCTTATAAATGTCAAATTCCTTCTTTATCATCATACCTTAAAAATTAAGGCATTCAAAAAAATTTAAGGCATTCAAAGCTATGCATTTTTCCATGTGTATTGTTTTTTCTATATCCTATATACATTTTGACATAAATATTCTCCAAATTCTCTTTTTTCTATGATAATTCTCAATTTCACTTTGGACTTTTTCTAAATCTAAGTGTCTTTCAAATTGCTAAGATTTTTAACACCCTTAAATTACTTATTTCTAATTTGATTGGATCATAATTAGAGAGAATGCCCTGAAAAAATCTTGAATTTAAAAAATCTTATGACACATTAAATAAAATTCTAGATTTTTTTTACATAACTGTTCTAATATCTTAAATGTGTTTATTAAATCAAGCATATTGATTACATCATTAAAGTATGATCTGTATTTTTAAAATTTTGTCTGCTAAATCTTTTTAGTTCTGGAGAAGTGTTTTTAAAGTTTTCTGCTATAAGTTAACAATTCCATTTTTGTTTTCATTATCTTCTTATATTTTTAACAGTTATGCCCATGAGTTAGGTGCCAGATTGTTTGGAGTATAGAAGCTTATGACTATTATGCCATCATATTGAATTCTGCCTCCTATTACACAATGACCTATTTTAGCCATTTTTTGTGCTTTTAACATTAAATGCTATCTTGTCTATTATTATGGTTATCTACTTATAGCAAGTTCTTAGTATCTCTTTGCCAAGTTGTACTAGTTAGGATATGGGTCAGGCTCTTCTAAAAATATATATAGTTATTCTCATTTCACAAATATCAAGGTAAGTGACCCACAGCTGAATTTGTGACTCAATGGTGTTAAGTCCAGACCTTCTATCTTCTCAGTTCACAGATTCCATCTTGTACTCTAAAATAAATATATTTTCTTCTATAATATCCACATTCCAGCTAACTGGATGGAGGAAGGAACAAATGGGTGGGCAGGACCTTCCCTTTCAAGGGAATTATTTGAAAGTTGTAAAAGTCACTTCTGTTTTTATCCATTGACCAATATTTCATCTCTTAACTTTTCTTTATTTGTGTTGATTTAGTTCAACAATTCATTCATTTTCCCCCTGGATAATTAATAGGTTGTACTATATATTTCCATTCTTTCTTGGATACATAACCTCCATAATATAAACTGAAAAATTTACCAAATAATTACTCTGCAAAGATAATTTTGTATAATAAAGAATTTGGCTTTAGCCGAAAGAGAGCTGTGAACTTTGTCTCCAGTTCCTTTGGGATAACCTCTAAACTCTAGAAATTTCTCAAGTAATTAGAGTTAGTATTCATGGTTGATCCCTCCAACACTTGACCACTTATGTTAATGAGATGATGCAGAATAGGGTCTGGCCACATTAGAAAGACTAACCATGTGATTAGAGAGCTGGGATTTTAAGCAATATAATATCAGCCTGACTTTCAGGGAAGGGTGATAGTAATGGAGATTGATTTCAATTATGTAGGCAATTGCTCAATCAATCATGCCTATATGATGAAGACTCCATTAAAACTCTGGACACCAAGCTAAGATGAGCTTCCTAGGTTGCCAATACTGTGTGTATGCATTGCTACATGTCAATGCAAGAATAGTAACACATCCCTGAGGATATGAAATCTTTGTGTTTGGAACCTTTCCAATTCCCCAATTTGCCCTCTGTATCTCCTCCTCGGCTGTTTCAGATTTGTATACTTTGCTATAATAAAACTGCATTCATAATTATGTATAGTGCTTTCCTGAGTTCTATGAGTTATTCTAGCAAATTATTAAATCTGAGGAAGTCTGTGAGATTCCCAAATCTATAAAAAACTGTTTTAAAGTGATGATAACCCTTGCTATCCTTGAACTTGTGGCTTGTATCAGAAGTCCTGGAAGTCCTGTGATTTAAGGACTGTATCTTCAAATTGAATTTGGCTATTTCTGGGTATTCTATTGTACTCCTCCCCTACTCAACACACTAAGAATATAAGAATTCTTCTACTACTCTTTCTGTAATAGTCTCTCTTCCCTCCAGATGAATGATAAAAATGCTTTACATTCTCTTTTTCCTATTCTTACCCCAACTATTGTTGACATAATTCATTACTTTTATTTCTGGGCTATTATTGGAATTTATCTTGAATATGTTTCCTTTATTTCAGGAAGCCCTACGTAACATTGTATTTCTATTAGCAAATGATCAGTCACCATTTATTTGAATTTAAGTTTTACTGCTCACCACTTATTTCCACCCAATTCATGTTTTCCCCTCCTGAGTGGTTAGATCTTTCTCCTAAATCTTTTATTCATTTTTTTAATTGTTTAAGCACTTTAGAATTTTCCTCAAATGTGGTATATAAATCATAACGATTCATCCTCACTTTCCTACGAAGTCCTACTTGTTTTGGTAAGTATTCAGAGTGTTGATGAGGGAGCAGCAAAAAGCTGGCTGAGGACGAAGCAGAAGCTGGCAACCTTTTTCCCCCCTTCCATGTGATAATGTGTGACATTCCTTGGGCACTCCTGGCAGCCCAGAAGGAAAACAAATGGTTAACTGATAGAGATCACAGTCCTGTAGGACAGGAGTCTCCCTCAGTTTACAAATGTCCTAGTGATTTACAAGGAATTTACAAGGAAGAAGCTTTCTTGTAAATAGCCTAACTTCTAGACCCATCATTCAGGTCCTGAAGCCCTAACATCAACCTCCCCTCCATAAAATTGAAGAAGGCTGATCAAAGGAAATGCAAATAAAATTGAATTTCTTCTAACCCTAAAGCTCATTGACAAGGACCTGTGATAGGAAGAGTGTGACATTCCTCTAGGAAACTCCCAACTGTCTTCTTGTTGGTTATCTCCTTAAAACAGCTTGGCTTGACAATGACTAGGTTTCCATTATCTTGAGAGTCTTCTTTACTATATGACAACCCTTCTGAATGCCCTCTTTATCCTCACCTCCCCAATTCCCCAGTATATAATCAGCCACTCTTCAAGACCCCAGGGCAGCAGCTCTGTCTGCCCATGGGTCTTTTCACCACACTTTAATATTATACCAAATTTAAAAATACCAAATTTAAAAATATACCAAAGATGTCTCAAGAATTATTTCCTGGTCGTCAGCTCCAGACTCCACCCCACTGAACCTCATCTATATTCCATCTCTGACTTTCATAATGATAAATTTTATGCCAGTGCAGTTTTCCTAGCAAGTCCTAGTTTATACCTGTTGTTGTAGAATAATTATTAATAGTGGCACCTTTCACTCTCAATCGTAATAATGATGAATTATATATCATGCTACATAAGAGGACCTACACTCTGCATTCTTGAGTATCTGTATCTATCTATCTATCTATCTATCTTGCTTTTACATGTTAATACCTTGGCCAAATATAGGTTTCTGGGGTTTTAACTTTTAGATCTCACTCACTTAAATGTCCTATTCCACCATCTTCTAGCTTATTTTACTTTTGTAGGGACTTTGATCTTTCTGTCTGAAACTTTAAGAGATGTTTCTCTTTATCATTGAATTTAGAAATTTTTACGCTTAGGTATATGTCCTTTTTTAATCATTCAAAACAGGAACTCAATGCATCCTTTAAAATGATATAAATCTGATCTTTATTTAGCCCACAGATACTTGGGTTGAATAGTGGTTAAATTAATATAACCCCTACCTACATCTGTTCCTTTCTCTTTCTCTGGAAATTCTATTATTGGCATATTGAATCCTGGATATCCTCAGAATCTCTTCTCCATCAATATGTCCATTTAAAAATATTTGCTCTGAGCTTCTCTTTATTTCTTCTATTTAATCTTCTAGGTTACTAATTCAGGTCTCAACAATGGCCACACTTTCTTTCTATTTACTTATCAAATTGTTTAGTTGGAAATCATGTTTTATTGGTGAAATTTTTATTTCCAAAAAGTTGTTGCTCTGTTTAATTTTGAATGCTAATTGCTCATATTACTTTTCTATTCAAGTTGACATTTTTCTTCTCCAGCAGCTATATTTTGTCAGCCATCTGATCTTTGGTTTGTCTTCTCTCTGCAAATATAGAATCCCCTTTAATATGTTATGGTTTTTCCTTGTCAGCTTATTAGAGACAAATTTTGGCTTCTGAAATTCCCTAACTAGTGATAGGCCCATAAATTATGAGACGCAAGACATTTTCTAGCCCTATGAGCTGGCAGTGTGCAAAAGATAGCCTGGACTGATGGTACTCTGAATGGTCAACAAAATGAGCTCTTTCAGACCCTTCTAAAATGTAAGATTAATAAATCTCTTATCTTTACCTAAAGCCACATTTCATTGTCCTCCATTTAACTGAAACTGTGGAAAAGATGATCAGAAAGAGAGAAAAGTAAACAAGCTTATCTGGAAAGGAAGAACTCTGGCTCACATTCTGTTTCAGCTACATGACAGAAAGAAGCAGAAAAGAGAACATACATGACCATGCTTACCAGCTAATGAGGCCAATCATTAAGCCGTATCTGACCAATCAGATTAATGATACTCTCCCTTCAAGATTAATGAGAAAGGAGTCAGGACAATGAAGAAACCACCCTTGGAACTGGGGGAAAGGCCAGATTCCTTCTTTTCCTCTAAAGACCTATGACAGTTGCTAGAAATAATGAGGGAAGCAAAAATAAATAGATAAAAGGTAGCCTTTGTTGTCAAGGAATTCAATGACAAGTAGAGAAATCAGACAGGTAATCCAGACAAATAGAAGTATAATGGAAGTTTATTCAAGATGATAGGGGACCCAGAGGAGAGAATCATGAACTCTACCTGGGAGGTTTCATAGACATCTGTCAGGGGAGATAATTTAAAGGAGATCCTTAAAATCACCTTAAAAGATCAGGAATTTATTAGGTATAAGAAAACTCACCTTAGGCAGAAACAACTATACAAAAGAATACAGATATGAAATAGCATAAAAATTCCTTGTAGGGGCACCTGGGTGGTTCAGTGGGTTAAAGCCTCTGCCTTTGGCTCAGGTCATGATTTCAGGGTCCTGCAATCGAGCCCCCATCCGGCTTTTCTCTGCTCAGCAGGGAGCCTGCTTCCCCCTCTCTCTCTGCCTGCCTCTCTGCCTACTTGTGATCTCTGTCAAATAAATAAATAAAATCTTTCAAAAAAAATTCCTTATATAACTAGAGTTCCAGATCCAAGAGGTACTGTATTAAGAGATTTTGCTGAAAAGTAAAAAAATCAGTAAATGAAGATTATAGAAGTCTTCTTTATCATGCTAAGTAGTTTGAATTTTGTCCTATAGGTGATGAGGTATCAGTGGTAAATTTGCCTCTTCTAATATACGTGGGCAAGTCAGCTCCAACATGCTTTTAAAAAGGATAATGATTGGGACGCCTGGGTGGCTCAGTTGGTTAAGCAGCTGCCTTCGGCTCAGGTCATGATCCCAGCGTCCTGGGATCGAGTCCCACATCGGGCTCCTTGTTTGGCGGGGAGCCTGCTTCTCCCTCTGCCTCTGCCTGCTATTCTGTCTGCCTGTGCTCGCTTGCTCTCCTCTCTCTCTGACAAATAAATAAAATCTTTAAAAAAAAAAAAAGGATAATGATTTTAGGAAATCATAAAGCCTACAAAAAGGGAAAATCAATTAAAACTTTATTTTAATACATCATAAAATGCCAAAAATATAACAGAGCCACCTACTCCCTTCCATACAATTACAGGGAATTTCTTTGTTTGTTTTTTTTTTTTTTTTTGGTTTTTGTTGTTTTTTTTAAGATATTATTTATTTATATGTGGGAGAGAGACAGTGAGAGTACATGATCACACCAGCAAGCAAGGGGACGGGCAGCAGAGGAAGAGGGAGAATCTCAAGCAAACTCTGTACTGAGCACGGAACCCAACATGGGACTCAATCTCACTACCCTGTGATCATGATCTGAGCTGAAACCAAGAGTGGGAGGCTCAACCAACTGAGCCACCCAGTCACCCCCAATTCTGGGGACTTTCTGATGCAGAAATAGCAATTAGGTTTATAAGACCAAATCAGTTTCTAGGTCCCTTCTTACAGACTTGATTTCAAACAAACAAAGCTATATAAAAATTTTAAAAACTGATGGGGACTACAAAATTGAGTGTTTTGTACTATCAAAAAAGGCTCATGATCAAAATAATAGTTCCAGTTTGGAAAGCAGAACAAGAAAGACAAAAATTGGTAATCGAATCATCAAAGTATCTAAGGTGGGAAACCAAAGGAAAATTACTTTTTTATGACTGATTTCAATAACAATGCAACTTAATTTTTTATTCAAAATGGATTTTCCTGTAACAGTTAAAGAATTCTTTTCCCTTGAGATGATGGCTATGATAATTAAAGGTAATCTCAAAGACCTGGTAGAAGTGTGATATTCAAAATAAATTTATGTATCTTTCTTGAGACAATAATAAAAAATATTGAAGAGAGTAAGCTCATGTACCTTATAAGGAGGAAAAATAATTTCAATCAATTTACATTCAATTTGGGTATTATTTTCTATGTCTAGCCTTTGTTTTTCTTATTTCCACCATATGTTTATACTATAAATTAATTATCTTTAGTAAAATTTAATTAGCTGATATTTGTAAAGCTATCTAAAGATGGGTTTTTTTATAGTTGCTAAGCACTTTTTTATTACCAAGTATCGTTGTTTTCTCTGAGTGTTTGTTGTATATAAAGAGCATTCATTTTTAAAATTGCAGTAGAATCTCTCATTCTACATAGCTCTAGAGAAAGAATCAGGGGCTCCAGAGCACCTAAAGGAAGGTTCTTAAGGAGTTGATTTCTAACTTATGCAACAATTCGAAGAGGTCAGATACATATCCAAACCATTTCAAGATCCTGAGAATATCATGTTTCAGTCACTAAGTCACTATCCTCAGCAGTAGCACACAGATGATCTCAGGTTGCAAAGATCACCATTCAAGAAGGAATGTTGAACAGTGTTCATAAGAAAATACACAGTGTGATTGAAAACTGACTTAAACCAATTTGGTCATAGATAAAAGCAGCTGCTGGTAACTTCAGAGGTGGCTGGTGTTTGTTACTTTCCATAACCTAGTTGTCAGGTTACAAAGAAAGCAAGTCACAGATTATTCCTCAATTTTATCTCCTACATGGACATTTATTAGATTCCTATTTATTAGGAAAGCTGGTACAAAATGAGTTCATACAACCTGTTTTCTAAACTTGAAGAATCCTCAGCTCTATGTCCTTTAGGTGTCCCAAGCACTTAAAGTGGTTTTGATGAGGACATGGCAAAATTCCTGAGACAAGGAATCCATCTAAATGGCATCATGCAATCCAGATATACTCTCAAAACCAATAAATGGACACTGGACTAATTAGGGAATCGAGATCACAGAAGCTCTGAAAATTGCAGAGTATAAACCAAGGATAGAAATAAATAAAAATCTTTAAAAAAAAAAATAAACCAAGGATAGTTTAGTCCAACTATATCTTGAATATTTTCAATTTCTCAAACAAGTTCCTTTTAAAAAATTAGTGATGATAATAACATTAACTTTACAATAAAATCCCATTTTGGGTTTTTTTTTTTAATTTTTAAGGATTTTATTTATATATTTGACAGATAGAAATCACAAGTAGGCAGAGAGACAGACAGAGAGGCAGGGAGAGAGAGAGGAAGGGAAGCAGGTTCCCCGCCAAGCAGAGCACCCAATGCGTGACTTGATCCCAGGACCCCAGATCATGACCTGAGCCGAAGGCAGAGGCTTAAACCATGCGCCACCCAGGTGACCCTAAAATCCCATTTTTAAAACCTATTGTCCACTTAGTAAAATATCAGTTGTTGATTAGGTATAAAAAGCAGAAGGATGTGTTTTTCTATGGTAAACAAGACTTCAACATCAAGCAAGCTGGCCTAGCTAAGAGAATCTCTTTTAAAATAGGGTCAGAAGGATAAAAGGGATGAGGAATTTATACATATCCTCATTGGAGGAACCATGAACTTTTTGAACTTTTAAGCTAGCCACAAGCCCTTAGCCCTGACTTAACTTCCTCTTCACCATGGCAACTAGATCATCCCCATTCTGCTCTTCTAAAATAGCCAGTCCAGTTTAACAAGCTTCAGTCTCTCATTTGGATACTGACCCAGACAATCCTAGTTAACCAAATTTCAATCCCTCTTTTGCAGAGAGGACCTAAAGGAGAACTGTATTTGTGGCCTTTTGTCTTTATAACTCTGACCCCTCTTTGTCTTCCTCAGAACACAATAAAAGTTTCTACCTGAGTCTGTGTCTCCCAAACTGAAATTCTTTTTTTTTTTTTTTAAGATGTATTTATTTATTTGAGAGACAGAAAGAGAGCATGCACCTGCGCAGGAGTCCGGGGTGGGGGTCAGGGAGTAGAGGGTTGGAGAGCAGGAGAGAATCCTCAGGTAGACTCCCCACTAATTGCAGGGTTCCATGCCACAACCCATGAGATTGTGACTGAGCCGAAAGGAAGAGCCGAACCTCAACCGACTGGGCCACCCAGGCACATCACCCAAACTGCAATTCTTAATTGCCTAAGTAATTGCCTGTTTTCTTTGATTTTCAGTGAATTCTTTCTTGGCCAACATCTGCTATCACTGAAATGTAGTCCTGTATCATATTGCTAGATAACTGCCTCTAAACTCTAAAGTTCTGTTAGCATGGTGCTGTTTAATCACCCTTAGAACTAAAATTCAAGTAACTGGCCCACACATGGTATCACATTAACTATTTTGGAGTGTTTTAAATTATGGACATTATAACAAGTGTGCTGGAAAAAGTATAGGACGTTGAGCGAAGGTCCCTTTAGCAAATACTTGCAAAGTATTTGATATTTTCCCAAAAGTTATTTAGCTTCCTGTAGTCTCAATATATTCATCCATAAAGAAGGAAATGTAGTAATACATATTTCATAGGATTGTAATGAGAATTAATTGCATTTTTGAAAAGAGCTTTATATATGGTAAAGCATTACTTTTAGGTTTTATAAAGGTTAAACGATCCTTAAAGGCAGCTGGAAGTGTATTTGTAGGAAGAGGAGGAGGATTTTCTATGCCAGAGAATTTGCTAGTTGTTTTACCAAGAAGAAAGAAAAATATAAGTCCCATAATCTTTAATGTCAAAATAGAAAACCTATAAGCTTCAAATTCTTTAATTTAGTCCCATCTAATAAAAATCATGCTTATACCAGAGACTCTAATGTTAGTAAAAAATTGGGGGAGGATAAAAGTTTATAGACTCCAGTACACTCCAGGAAGCAAAAATTCTGAACTCTAAAGTCGTTTATTGCTCACTGATAAAGATAAAATTTTTGAATGTTTGCAAGATATTTGACCTAGAGTTATTACAAATACACATTCTATTTCTTGTTAGAGTAAGATTTGTGCTGATTTATACCTGTGTTGTATCTCCTTATCATAAAATGCTTGGGCTATTTTTGAAAAATTTCCCTTAAGGCTATGGACTTCACAAGTTTAAAGTTCTCTCCTATAAGATATAAGTAATTCTGTAGTTTACATTCTAGATATTGGCATGTAAAAACTACCTAATGATTCACAATTGTTTGCTGCCCCTCCCTGGATGAAGATTATAATTTCATGACCCATTGATGACAGAATCAGCCAATTTAATGAAAATAGAAATGACTGAATTCTATTTCAAGCAGAAATTTTAGGAGCTAGAACATACTTCTCCTTTGTTATGAGTTCAACAATGTTTTATACATTGGGTATTCCAGAGTCCTAGAGAGGAGACAACATAAAGAAGAGTCACCTGATGATCAATACCTAGTATTAGTGATCAATAAATCTTTGCTGCTGCGACCACTAAGAGCTTAGAGTCATTTGTTACTGCAGTCTATCCTGACCTGCTTTTATTCAGTGTTCCATCCACCATCTGTAACTTCATTTGTAAATAAGGTGCTTAAAATTCTATCATTACTCTGTTAATCAGAAATTATCATATTCAGGGGCGCCTGGGTGGCTCAGTGGGTTAAGCCGCTGCCTTCGGCTCAGGTCATGATCTCAGGGTCCTGGGATCAAGCCCCGCATCGGGCTCTCTGCTCAGCAGGGAGCCTGCTTCCTCCTCTCTCTCTGCCTGCCTCTCTGCCTGCTTGTGATCTCTCTCTCTGTCAAGTAAATAAATAAAATCTTAAAAAAAAAAAAAAAAAGAAATTATCATATTCAGTGTCTGACTTTTTTCCGTCAGGCTGCATAGTGACTGATGCTGATTGTTTTGTAAAAATAATACAAAGGTTTATTTTATTTATTTATAGCCCCAAGTCAGGCTCCCTACTCAATGGAGAGTCTGCTTCTCCCTCTCCCTCTGTCCTGTACCGCTGCTTGTGATTTCCCTCTCTCTCTCTCTCTCAAATAGTTAAGTAAAATGAAAGAAAGAAAGGAAGAAAGAAAGAAGGAGGAAGGAAGAAAGAAAAGAGAAAAAGAAAGAGAGAGAGAGAAAAAAGAAACAACCCCCAAAACTTCAGTGGCTTAGGAAATATATTTCCTCACTCAGATCTGTGGGACAATTGCTATGGCTCTACTTCTAACTGCATGTCCAGTTTAGGTCTGCTCCACATGTTTCTCAGTCTGAGACAGTGAATTCTTTCCTTATGTCAAACAGTAGAAGCACAGGAGTGTAAACCAAGCCACGCACCTATAGCTTCTGTTTGCTATCTATGCACATTTTATTACTCAAAACAAGGCAGAGACAAACTCAATGTCAATGAGGACATATATTCTTGACCTACCTTCTTAAAAGGCACATGACAGTGTGTGAACACCAAGTCCTATTTTAAGGAGGATATAAAAGCTTTGAGACAAAAATACGATCGAACTTATTCCCCAAGGATAACTTGTTTTTGAATAGAAATTTAAAAGCAATAACAATAAACAGCAGCAAACTCCTCTACAGTACTAATTACCTCTGTTGGGAATTTTACATCAATCTTGAGACTGGTCCATCAAGGATTGCTTAAACTCAGTCGTAATCAGTTGAAATTCTGAAATTGACTAATGGGTGACATGGGACTTTCTGCTAAGAATTAATAATCTTTTTTAAAAAGCCAGTTTTATTTTTTTAAAAAAGCTAATTTTAAATACACGTATTTGTGAACTTTTAAAATATATTTTGAGGGGCACTTGGGTGACTTAGTTACTTAAATGTCCAGCTCTTGGTTTTGGTGCAGGTCATGATCTCAGGTCATGAGATCAAGCCTGACCTGGGGCTGGGTGCTCAGTGGGGAGTATGCTAGAGATTTTCTCTCTCCCCCTTCCTCTGCCCCTCCCCTGCTTGCTCATGCTTCCTCTATCAAATAAATAAATAAATAAAATATTTAATATACATGTTATACACATATATTACATATATACTATATATACATATATGTATAGTATATATATATTTAATATATATATATTTGAAAAAGGCTTTGTAATGATACACATATAAGCATAATTTATATATTAGTGAATATGTATGACAGTGATGATTAATTGTATGTGCAAACCTGATTAAACCACAGAACTCAGAAATTATGTCGAACACCAGTCTGGAGGTTTCGCTGAAGGTTTTTTTTTTTAGATGAGACCAACATTTAAATTAGTATACTTTAAGTAGAGCAAATTACCCTCCATAATGTGGGTGAGCCTCATTCAATCAAAGGTCTTAAGAGAAAAAGGCTGAAGTTCTCCCAAGAAGAAGGGAATTCTACCTCTAGGCTGCTGTTGGACTTGAGCGGCAAAATTAACTCTTCCCTGGGTCTCTAGCCTACTAGCTTGGCCTGCAGATTTTAGACTTGTCAACTCCTAAAACAGTATGAGCCAATTCCTTAAAATAAATCTGTGTGTGTGTGTGTGTGTGTGTGTGTGTGTGTGTGTGTGTGTGTGTGTGTGTTTATGTCTCTATCTCTATTTCTATCTCTATCTTTCATATGCTATTGGTTTTGTTTCTCTGGAGAACCTGACCAATACAATGACTAACATTATCTATAAATGACAGAAAGGTATGAAGTGGAAGATAGTTACAAATGTTATTAAATTATGAAATGATTAATAGATATTAAAATCCTATTTTAAACATGAAGTAAAAGTATCCATTTGTTTTTAATTGACAATCTAGATGAAGAATGAAGATACAGCACAATCATCAATTCTACTGTCTTTTGCACCAAATCTTTAAAAAGTTATAGAAAAATATGCTTAAAATATGTGTTGAATATAATGGAAAACAAGATAGGGTGTCACCAGCCAAATAGAAATTTTGCAGACTACGAAAGGTGAATTGCAGACGTAATCGATTGACCAGAAACAAAAGTAATGAAAGGCATAGCCCCCAAAATATGAGGAAAATCAGGAATGTAAGTTCAAACACTTTTAATGATTCTCAAGATTCCAAATGTACAAAATCAAAGAAGACCCTGAAGAAATTATCTAAAGAGTACTACATATTTTGAAGAACTGAACCCTTTCTCTTCCTTTGATCAGACTGAAATGAAAACATCAGGGATACTTATGAGTCTACCAGTAGAGCATGGGAGTTGAAGAGAAGAGGAGAGTAAAGTTTGAGCCATTCTCAGTTTGCAACATAAGCTGAAGGTAGTGGAGGAACAGTCAGGGAAGATTGGAAAACAAAGATAAATGGGTCCTAAGAGAAAGAAAATGATCCACAGTGCTTCAGAAATAAGGCCGACTTCTTTATTCTGAAAATTGGTAGACGCATAGGGCAGGATCTTCAGTTCTTCTGTTGGTATTTTCCTCAATACACCCTAAAGTAAAGCTTACATCTTGCATTCCCCACACAAATACAAACCTCACAGCCAGTCCAGCCAGTCAGAAGATGGCAACTGGTGATACAGATCTATGTATCCTGAAAGAAGTTGTTCCTTAATAGTCTTACGAATCTACCTAGTCTTTCATCTATACCTCATTTGGCAAACCAAGTGTCAGCACCCTTTCGGAGAAAGGTAGTAAACTGAAAAAGAATGAACAAGATAAACAAGATAATATTCTTTTATTATATTTTATTTCTTTATTTTTTATTTTTAATTTTTTAATTTTTTCAGCATAACAGTATTCATTATTTTTGCACCACACCCAGTGCTCCATACAATCCGTGCCCTCTACAATACCCACCACCTGGTGCCCCCAACCTCCCACCCCCCACCCCTTCAAAATTCTCAGATTGTTTTTCAGAGTCCATAGTCTCTCATGGTTCACCTCCCCTTCCAATTTCCCTCAACTCCCTTCTCCTCTCCATCTCCCCTTGTCCTCCATGCTATTTGTTATGCTCCACAAATAAGTGAAACCATATGATAATTGACTTTCTCTGCTTGACTTATTTCACTCAGCATAATCTCTTCCAGTCCCGTCCATGTTGCTACAAAACTTGGGGATTCATCCTTTCTTTCTTTCTTTTTTTTTTTTTTTTTTACAGCTTTATAAACATATATTTTTATCCCCAGGGGTACAGGTCTGCGAATCGCCAGGTTTACACACTTCACAGCACTCACCATAGCACATACCCTCCCCAATATCCATAACCCCACCTCTCTCTCCCAACCCCCTCCCCCCATCAACCCTCAGTTTGTTTTGTGAGATTAAGAGTCACTTATGGTTTGTCTCCCTCCCAATCCCATCTTGTTTCATTTACTCTTCTCCTACCTCCTCAACCCCCCATGTTGCATCTCCTCTCCCTCATATCAGGGAGATCATATGATAGTTGTCTTTCTCCGATTGACTTATTTTGCTAAGCATGATACCCTCTAGTTCCATCCACGTCGTCGCAAATGGCAAGATTTCATTTCTTTTGATGGCTGCATAGTATTCCATTGTGTATATATACTACATCTTCTTTATCCATTCGTCTGTAGATGGACATCTAGGTTCTTTCCATAGTTTGGCTATTGTAGACATTGCTGCTATAAACATTCGGGTGCACGTGCCCCTTTGGATCACTACATTTGTATCTTTAGGGTAAATACCCAGCAGTGCAATTGCTGGGTCATAGGGTAGTTCTATTTTCAACATTTTGAGGAACCTCCATGCTGTTTTCCAGAGTGGTTGCACCAGCTTGCATTCCCACCAACAGTGTAGGAGGGTTCCCCTTTCTCCGCATCCTCGCCAGCATCTGTCATTTCCTGACTTGTTAATTTTAGCCATTCTGACTGGTGTGAGGTGATATCTCATGGTGGTTTTGATTTGTATTTCCCTGATGCCGAGTGATATGGAGCACTTTTTCATGTGTCTGTTGGCCATCTGGATGTCTTCTTTGCAGAAAGGTCTGTTCATGTCCTCTGCCCATTTCTTGATTGGATAATTTGTTCTTTGGGTGTTGAGTTTGATAAGCTCTTTATAGATTTTGGATACTAGCCCTTTATCTGATATGTTGTTTGCAAATATCTTCTCCCAATCTGTCAGTTGTGTTTTGGTTTTGTTAACTGTTTCCTTTGCTGTGCAAAAGCTTTTGATCCTAATGAAATCCCAATAGTTCATTTTTGCCCTTGCTTCCCTTGCCTTTGGTGATGTTCCTAGGAAGAGGCTGCTGTGGCTGAGGTCGAAGAGGTTGCTGCCTGTGTTCTCCTCAAGGATTTTGATGGATTCCTGCCTCACATTGAGGTCCTTCATCCATTTTGAGTCTATTTTCGTGTGTAATGTAAGGAAATGGTCCAATTTCATTTTTCTGCATGTGGCGGTCCAATTTTCCCAACACCATTTATTGAAGAGGCTGTCTTTTTTCTATTGGACATTCTTTCCTGCTTTGTCAAAGATTAGTTGACCATAGAGTTGAGGGTCTATTTCTGGGCTCTCTATTCTGGTCCACTGATCTATGTGTCTGTTTTTGTGTCAGTACCATATTGTCTTGATGATGACAGGTTTGTAATAGAGCTTGAAGTCTGGAATTGTGATGCCACCAACTTTGACTTTCTTTTTCAATATTCCTTTGGCTATTCAAGGTCTTTTCTGGTTCCATATAGATTTTAGGATTATTTGTTCCATTTCTTTGAGAAAAAAATGGATGGGATTTTGATAGGGATTGCATTAAATGTGTAGATTGCTTTAGGTAGCATAGACATTTTCACAATATTTGTTCTTCCAATCCATGAGCATGGAACGTTCTTTCATTTCTTTGTATCTTCCTCAATTTCTTTCATGAGTGTTCTATAGTTTTCTAAGTAGTACAGATTCTTTGCCTATTTGGTTAGGTTTATTCCTAGGTATCTTATAGTTTTGAGTGCAATTGTAAATGGGATTGACTCCTTAATTTCTCTTTCCTCTGTCTTGTTGGTGTAAAGAAATGCAACTGATTTCTGTGCATTGATTTTATATCCTGACACTTTACTGAATTCCTGTACAAATTCTAGCAGTTTTGGAGTGGAGTCTTTTGGGTTTTCCACATTAAGTATCATATCATTTGCAAAGAGTGAGAGTTTGACTTCTTCTTTGCCAATTCTGATGTCTTTTATTTCTCTTTGTTATCTGATTGCCAAAACTAGGACTTCTAGTACCCTGTTGAATAGCAGTGACACTGGACATCCCATGTTCCTGACCTTAGGGGAAGAACTCTCAGTTTTTCCCCATTGAGAATGATAATCACTGTGGGTTTTTCATAGATGGCTTTGATGATATTGAGGGTATGTACCCTCTATCCCTACACTTTGAAGAGTTTTTATCAAGACAGACTTCTTTTTGAGTAAGGTTAATTCTTCACTATGCAATATGAAAATTTAATTTATAGCTTTGAATTCAAATATAGAAAATGATCATCACATATTCATGTAAAAGCACAGAAGTATGTCTGGAAAATACATATTAAACTATAATCTATAACATACACCAAATTATGAAATAGCAGAGGACTATTAGGGGTCAAGAATGTAAGGAGAGATTCATTTTTTTGCTCTTTGCGCTTCTAAAGTATTTGAATGATTTTTAACAAGAATCATTTAATAGATATGTGATTTAAATAACTGTTTAATGAAATGAGATTACCTCCACTTCCACTAAATAAATATGAACATAATTCTACACAATATTACACGTAAGAGGAGCCACATTTTTAGCCTACTGGAGGTACTAACATGCATAGTGTGGGTTTACTGCCTTTCCTATTGACATTTGAAAAAGTAGGGGTTGAATGGAGCTGACTGCAATGCTATGAATCTATGAACGTTGTTATTATATTTTTTTTCTTATTTTTTTCTTCTTTCTCTTAATCAGTATTCATAGTCAAATGGCTCAGGTTCGAGAAGGACAGAGGTAAGCAGAGATTGCACACGGCTCACCTTCGAGGTCCCTTTAATGAACTCCCCTTCTTAAATCTACCCTTTAATGTCAAGTATTTTGCACACTTCCACCCTTGTTCTGCTTCTCTTACCAGGCTGCAAAGCCTCAGAGGGTGAACTAATCTATCTTAAAGTTGTCTCTGACCATTCATGGTGATTTACAAATTATATTCTCTGTCTGCAATTCCATGGACTTCAATTTCTGCATTCTGTTTCTTTAATCTATCTGTAATCCCTTTAGTTTACATTAATCCTGAAGTCATTCTTAGTTTAGGTTCATCATTTCATTTCTTACTATTATGAATGTTCATTAAGGAATCAGGATGGTAACATAAATAAGTGAAGCAGACAGTTATAAGAATATCTGGAATTGGGGTGCCTAGATGGTTCAGCTGGTGAAGTGTCCATCTCTTGATTTCAGCTCAGGTCATGACTCCAGGATCCTGAGAATGAGCCCTATGTTATCGGTCTCTGTGCCCAGCATGGAGTCTTCTTGAGGCTCTCTTTCTCCCTCTAACCCTCCCCTGTTTGTATGTTTTCTCTCTATATAATAAATAAGTAAATCTTTTAAAAAACTATATCAGGAATAGTGAAAACTATAAGGAACTGGAGAATTTTTACCCCTTTTTAAAGCACTCACATTCAAGGGTTTTTTTTTTTGTTGTTGTTGTTGTTGTTTGAACATTTTGTTTTGCATCACTGGGGCTAACTGCTTCTGTGGCTAAATTCTTACCTATTTTGTAAACTGTGTGCATGGTCTCCACACCATGCACTTTACAATTCTTCTAGTTGGCTGCTGAATTATCTGCCTAGAAATGAAAAACTAATGATTTCAGTCCTCTACTTAAAAGTTTTCCAATGATTTAACTCTAGACTAAACTCAAAACCCCTTACCTTGACATTCAATCCTTTAATTATCTGACTTCTGATTATTTTTAGTTGTATTCCTCAGCATTCCCACATCACACTATGATGTAATCATCCTGGAATTCTGTTGGATCATTCAGTGTCTTATTCTCCGTATTGCCTTCATGACTTCTATTACTTTTTAGAAGCCTTCTATGACTTCGTTTTGTTGTAAGCCTCTTGTATATTTTTTTCCTCAGTGCCACCAGCTTACTCCCCTCAAAGCGATTTTCATGGGCTGTCTGCAATAGTTCATTTGCTTTTCTGCCTCTTGCACTAAGGTGTGTGCTTTTCAAGGTGGGCTTAATGTTGTGCTTATCTCTGTAGAAATGGCATTTGAAACTTAACAGAGACTCTACCATCTCTCTCTCTCTCTCTTTTTCTCTTTTTTTCTGAATGGATTATTCTTCTAGCTACAGAGTTAGCTATTGTTTTGATGTAACACCCTAGTTAGGAACACAAGGTTTTTAGTAAGACAGGATTCAAGTCCTTTCTCCACTACAAACTATGTGACCTTAGGTAAGTTATATAACTTCACTAAGCTTCATTTTTCTCATAGTGCTTACCCTGCAAGATGGCTATAAATATTTGAATAATATAACTCATTAGTACACAGGCTGACACTTTGAAGCTCTTCAATAATTGGAAGTTATGGTCATAGTAACAGTAGTAGTAGAAATAGAAGTTACAGTAATGTTGGTAACATTTTAAAAAGGAAACACTTAAAACTTTTAAATCTTTTTTTTAAAAAAGCTAACTATAATTCAAAAGAAACAATAAAGCATACTGTACTTTCACTACAGTGGTTCTCAGTAAACATAATAAACCTCTTTTCACCCAAACTAAATTCATTACATCACCCCTTCTTTAATCCGTGCAAAGATTCGTTCTTCCTCCTAGATTTCCAACCACCATCCATAACCCTGGCCCATTCAATGATTTAAGAGGACTTCTTGATTCATTCTCATCCTCAGCTCCTACGGCCAATTGTCAAAACCTGTTGATTCTCTAATGGAGTCACTACGACAGTCATCTCATTACATCTTGTCTTGCTAACTCTAATTGATTTTCTAAACAATAGCCAGAAGTAATCTGACCATTTCTCTTACCCTCAATGCTTCTCATCATGCAAACTCTTTTCTACTGCCTGAACAAGGCTCAGAAGACTCACAAAACTGCTCTGGCCCAATAATCTCCCATTACTTCTAGTCACTTCCACCTTTATACTCTGGTCTCCATCAGGTTATAATTCATTCTGTTCCTCCTTTCTCACTATTAAGTCTTGACACAAACCATTTTCTTTTCTTAAACAAGCTTCCCAAGACTTCTTAACTGGGCCAACTACCACTCTTTATTCAGGTTTATCATGTGTGATTTCCTTCAGGAACACCTCCCTGATAACCTTTCCCTTAACTCTTAAGTTTCAAATGCCAAACACTTCCCTGAACTAATCCCCTCCCCCATGGCTCATATAACACATTTGATCTGTTTCACTGTTATCACAAATGCTTGTTCACTTGTCCTCCTTTTCTGCTTTCTATGTTCCATGAAAGCAGAAACCAGGCATGTCTCACTCACCATTGTATCCCAGTGTTTATCTCAGTACACGCTATAGAGAGTAGGAATGACTGTATGTAGGCATGATAAAAATGAATGAATGAATGAGCAAGTGAAGTGGATTTTTAAGCCTATTTTGAAGCTGTATCTGAGCCAAACTGGTGAGCATAAAATCCTGTCTATTTCAGGCTCTGTGATGACCCTAGGAGAACCACTGCATTCCTGAGTTTTTCATAGTTTTCTACAGCTAGTCTCTTTGAAGTTCAGCAGTTCTATGAAGTTCTATAGTGTGAAGTATATCAACTTGCCCCTCCTCAGCAGTAAGAGATTTTTTCACACTTTATCTATTGGACTAGAAATGCTGATTCTTTCACTGCAAATTTCTTCTTCAACTGATTGATTTTATTCTTCATAAACTCAGAATTACTTTCCTCAAACTCTATTTATTTAATTCTTTTCAGTCCTCTGTGTTCAGAATGCCACTAGTTTTTATTATTACTATGACTGGTAAAGCCAGCCAGCTATGATGACTGGGTCAAAGTCTTCTTATTTAGTTTAGAATTTCAAACTTTTCTTTTTTATTTAAAAAGAAAAGAAAAAGAACATTTCTACACATCAGTGATTTGATGCATATGGAATGACACTATTGCTGCCATCTATAATCCCTTTGAAGAAAACTCTGGAAAATCTATTCCCCATCTCTTACTAGTTTTCAATGAGAGGAATGCTTAGGTTTCAGTGATGAAAATAAAATCCTTCCCAAAAGTTTGACATTACCCACTTTTGAGGATAAATAAACAGACATAAATAAAGAGACAGTTCATCATAGCAAAAAAAGCATATGGACTTTGGAGTCTGATGGAAATGAATGAAGCTGGAATCCTGGCTTGGTGACTTCACCACTGTGTAAACTTTGGCATTTTAATAAACTCCCTAAGACTCATTTTCATTATTTATTTCTTTCAATGGTTGTACCATACTAACTGCAATAGAGCTGTTTTGAGTGTTAATATGTATAAAGTGTCTTCTACACAATTTGTTATTGCACATAGTATGAATATATATATTACAGAAACTATTTGCAATGAAGCAGCATCTGCTGTAGAATTTATAGCAATAATATGCTGTTATATAATTTGAACCTGAATGATGCATGTTGATCCTGGTACTCTTTGTAAAGAGCAGATTTGAATATTAGTATCTTTCCCAGATTTACTTAGGGTGGTTCAAGTATTAGTGCAAAAGTTATAACTAGCATTCAACATCTCTTGCTATGAAACACATTACAACCCTTGGCTTTCAGCTTTTAAGATCATCTGTTGTCAGGTGATGTGATTATTATAACTTTTTCTGAATTTCATTCTTGTGAGCTGAAATGACATGTTCTGCCAATATGGCCCTGTTTCATTCATTTGTGTATATATGTATGTATGTATGTATGTATGTATGTATGTTACCTTAGTCACCATACAGTACATCGTTAGTTTTTGATGTAGTGTTCCATGATTCATTGTTTGAGTATAACACCCAGTGCTCCATGCAATATGTGCCCTCCTTAATACCCATAACCGGGCTCACCCAGCCCCAACCCCCCTCCCCTCTGAAACCCTGAGTTTGTTTCCCATAATGCATAGTCTCTCATGGTTCCTCTCCCACTCTGATTTCCCCCCTTCATTTTTCCCTTCCTTCTCCTAATGCCCTCCATGCTATTTCTTCTGTTCTACATAGAAGTGAAACCATGTAATTGTCTTTTTCTGCCTGACTAATTTCACTCAGCATAATCCCCTCCAGTTCTATCCATATCAGTGTAAATGGTGGGTATTCATCCTTTCTGATGGTGAGTAATATTCCATTTTACATATGAACCACATCTTCTTTATCCATTCATCTGTTGAAGGGTATCTCGCCTCCTTCCACAGTTTGGCTATTGTGGACATTGCTGCTATGAACATTGGGGTACCGGTGGCCCTTCTTTTCACTATATCTAAATCTTTGGGGTAAATACCCAGTAGTGTAATTGCTGGGCCATAAGGTAGTTCTATTTTTAATTTTTTTTGAGGAACCTCCACACTGTTTTCCAAAGTGGCTCTACCAACTTGCATTCTTACCAACAGTGTAAGAGGGTTCCCCTTTCTTCACATCCTCTCCAACATTTGTTGTTTCCTGCCCTGTTGGTTTTTGCCATTCTAACTGGTATAAGGTAGTATCTCAATGTGGTTTTGATTTGAATTTCCCCGATGGCTAATGATGCTGAACATTTTTTCATGTGTCTGTTAACCATTCATATGTCTTCTTTGAGGAAGTGTCTGTTCATGTCTTCTGGCCATTTTTTAACTTATTTGATTTTTGGGTATTGAGTTTGAGAAGTACTTTATAGATCTTGGATACCAGCCCTTTGTCTGTAGTGCTATTTGCAAATATCTTCTCCCACTCCATGGGTTGCCTCTTAGTTTTGTTGACTGTTTCTTTTGCTATCCAGAAGCTTTTTATCTTGATGAAGTCCCAAAAGCTCATTTTTGCTTTTGTTTCCCTTGCCTTTGGACACATGTCTTGAAAGAAATTGCTGTGGCTAATGTTGAAGAAGTTACTGCCTATGTTCTCCTCTAGGATTTTGAAGATTCCTGTCTCACATTGAAATTTTTCATCCATTTAGAGTTTATCTTTGTATATGGTACAAGAGAACGGTCAAGTTTCATTCTTCTGTATATAGCTGTCCAATTTTCTCCAGCACCATTTATTGAAGAGACTATCTTCTTTCCATTGGGTATTTTTCCCTACTTTGTCGAAGATTAGTTGACCACGGAGTTGAGGGTCCATATCTTGGCTATCTATTCAGCATGCTTTCCTCATTAAAATTCTTCAGAGTATAGGGATAAAAGGAACATTCCTCAACATCATAAAAACCATCATGAAAAGCCCACAGCAAATATCATTCTCAATGGGGAAAAGCTAAGAGCTTTTCCCTTATGATCAGGAGGATGACAAGGATGCCTACTCCTGCCACTATTGTTCAACGTAGTATTAGAAGTCCTAGCAACAGCAATCAGACAACAAAAAGAAATAAAAGTATTCAAAGTGGCAAAGAAGAAGTCAAACTCTCTTAGCAGATGACATGATATTCTATGTGGAAAATGCAAAAGTCTCCACCCCCAAATTACTGGAACTCATATAGCAATTCAGTACTGTGACAGGATATAAAATCAATGCACAGAAATCAGTTGCTTTCTTATACACTAATAATGTAACTTAGAGAAATTAGAGAATCGATTCCATTTATAATAGCACCAAAAACCTTAAGATAACTTGGAATAAACCTAACCAAAGTGGTAAAGGATCTATACTCTAGAAACTACAGAACACTTATGAAGGAAATTAAAGAAGACACAAAAAGATGGAGAAACATTCCATGCTCATGGATCAGAAGAATAAACATTTAAAATGTCTATACTGCCCAGAGCAATCTATACTTTCAACACCATCCCGATCAAAATACTAATGGCATTTTTCAAAGTGCTGGAACAAAAAAATCCCAAAATTTGTATGGAACCAGAAAAGACCTGGAATCACCAAGGAAATGTTGAAAAAGCAAAACAAAGCTGGGGACATCATGTTGCCTGATTTCAAGCTATATTACAAAGCTGTGATCACCAAGACAGCATGGTACTGGCACAAAAAAGGGACACATAGATCAATATGGGCCTGTTAATAAAGGAATTTTCTTAAACCTTGAATCTGAAAGCAGAATGCTACTAGAATACTATTCAGCTTGAGCTCAGCATCTGCAAAGACCTAAAGATTTTCTAGTGTTGGCACTTCTCACTTGCTGACTCAGATGGGAAACCTCTCTTCCTAAGTATTTTGGCCAAAATTTCTACTGAAAAGATGGTTCTTTAATTTTGTAAACATGTAAGAAATGGTTCTCTGACTAGGTTCTTTATCTGAATGACTAAAAATGACAAATTTTACTCAAGAAGTTGCTGCTCAAAGGAAGGCATTTTAATTATTAATAGCTATTTGAAAAGCCAACTAAAATAATAGCTGTGACAGATCCACTCTAAGGTGAGCAAAATGACTCTTTATACAATCCCTTTCCGTTAAGTGCAGGTGGAATCTATGACTTCTCTCTAACCAACAGTACAAGGCAAAAGCAATGAAATATCACTTTCTTGATTAGGTTTATTGTATAGCAAAAGTGACAGGTCAACTTTGATTATATTAAATTATAGCAGACTTAGCAGACTAGAGCCAGAAATAAACAGCCATATTTTGAACTGCCTATGGAGACGGCCATGTAGCAAGGAACCATAAGTGGCCTGCAAAACCTGAGAGAAGTTTTAAGCCAACAACCAATAAGAAGCTGAGTCCCAGATATAGAGCTGCAAAGAAATAAATTCTGCCAAAAACCTGAATGAGCTCGGAAGTGTGTACTTTGCTAGTCAAGATTCAGATAAAAATGAAGCTTGTCCAACGCCTTCATTGTTGCGTTGTGAGACCCTCTACAGAGAACCCAATAGACTGTTGCAGAAAATAAAAATCAGACTGGGGAGAAACCAAGCAACATTTGGTGAAGCAGGAGAACTTGGGTTTAGTTTATGCCAGAGGACCCAGAGGAGCTCACGCTTGATATTCTGGGCCTTAGTTAATGTGGTTACAGAGCTTTTATAGGGGAGTGCAGGGTGTCATGTTCCAAGGGCTATGCTGACTGCTGGTAGATGGGTTTAAACTAGGGGAGCAGGGGGTTATGTGGTTATGTGCTAATGATGTGCTTTATGTGGGAACAGTGGTTAGGGTAGTGCAGGGGCCCTGTGGTGGGAAGCCTGTTTACAGAAGCAGAAACGGCTTGTTATCTCTTGCTTCCAGGGGGGCTTCTGGTTATCTCTTGCTCTTTCTAGTAACTTTCCATCTACTGGGGCCTGCCAACCTGGGCCTGCTCTGGGTAATTTTCCTTTTCAAGATCATTACCTGACTCCTGACCAAGGGAAGCTGTGAGAAAATAAATGTGTGTTGTTTCCAGCTGCTAACTTTGTGTTGATTTGTTATATATCAATAAAAAGTAATACAGTGTCTTGAAATAAAAATGATTTATTATTTGTCATTTTCAGGGGTTGACTTGGGTTCATGTAAGGTCAGCTGGAGAATCATGTGGTTGCTTTTAGCTGGGAGGTCAGATAAAATGTATGGGATGGTCTCACACATCCCCTCTATCTACTCCTCTCTACATATCTCTCCAATGGAAGAATTGGACTTCTAACATGGTGCTTAGAGGTCTAATAGAAAGTGTAACTTGTAACTTGTGGGAGCATCATTAACATCTTGGAATGGTAGAAATTATTAATGGTAATATTTGTAGGCAATCTGCCAAAACCCGCCCTCTGACCATGACAATTTACATCTGTCCTACATGCAAAAGTCTCTCACACCCACTAAAGAGCAGAAATCTTATCCAATTAGGGGATTAGGTTAAAAGTTCAGTATTTTATGACTCACATTCAAGTCCAGATAAGGCTCTTCTCCTATGAACCCTGTAAATCTGTATACTTGTAATGTAAAAAGACAAATTCAGCATACAATGGCATGATATCAACTCTCAGAGCACTCTACTCTTGGGCAAGAAAAATTGGGATTCAGTTCTGTTCCCTGACAGCAATTTCAATGTCTCCTAATCCCATCTTTAGACTCTTTTCTGAACGATCCTTCCTTTACTACAAGAAATATCCTATATAGCTAAGTGGCATTCTCAGTCTTCATCCTGCCCATAGAAAGTTAGAGGCCTGTAAGTCTCTTTTCATTTTAAACTTTGTCACTTTTCATCCAATCTAATTCAACTACCTTAAAAAGCCCTGTGTTACCATTGTATGAAATTATAATCCACTACATTAGAAAAATGCCACAACCATAAATCTCTTCAAGGTGGGTCTTTCTCTACTTTGGGTTGATACTCAGGATACCCTGGGATAATACCTTTACAATTCTTTGAAGGCTTTGTCTGGTTGAAAGGCTCTATGAGGCACTGCCTTAAACCTTTCAGAATTCTTAACAAGCAGTAGTATAGCTGTGCTAATGATTTGATCTTAACCCTGAGGCCACATTTTATTGTAAGAACCTCAACTTGATCTTTGTCTTGAAACTCTTTCTTGCTTTGAGAAACTTCTGTCAGTTTGAGAAACTAGGACTGACAAACATTGTTATTTTCTAACCCAGCAAGACTTGGGTTGAAAATATTTCTTCTCAATTTTGCTTGAAAACTGAGAAGTTCCTTCTTCAGTTTATCTGTCTCTTGCAGTGTCTTTGCAGAGGTAGCTAAAATGAGACATTTTCAAAATTGTGCCTAGAAATCTTCCCAACCAGATACAGGGTTCATGAGGTACTTTCTCTATCATCCAAGTAACTTCAGGAAACAAACTCAATTTTTATGCCAAAACTTAATTGACATGACCTATCCTTTCTCCAGTCTTCCATAGCAACTTCCTTATTCTTCCTCCATTAACAATTTACTCACCATTCATATCCCTCTCTTCCAGCTACTCACTCAAAAATGCCAATGTCATATACTTTATACTGAGAACTGCACCTGAATTTCTACAACTGCCCCCAAGGAGTTTTTCACACCTATCCTTGCTCTAGGTGAAAGGATCCTGAACTTGGAGCTGGTTTGATTCCAAGTCAAATGGAGATATGACTTTGGGGAGAGAGGGGAATATATTTGCAGGTGCTGGGATGTGAATAGTTGTGGCAGAGTACAGAGATGGATGGCTTCTAAATATGGTTATCAACACTTGCTTACACCCCTGTACATATATCCCACTCTTGCCATGAAGAGGTAGAATCTATTTTCTTACTCCTTGAAACTGGCCTGGTCTTATGACTAGCTGGAATGCAGCTGAAATGACATTCTGGGCCCAAGTATTAATAAGACTGGCATCTGCTTTTACCTCATGGAAGATAGTCATTGGACTAGAATATGTCAAGAAACCACACTATACAGGATAAGATGCCTTTTTGGTCATTTTAGTCCCAGCTCTTGTCAGGTGAATGTGGCCTCGGTTAGCTTATACAACATACAAGAAAACCCACCCAATTTAGCCTGGTCAATGCATAGAACTATGAGAAATAATATAATATTTTTTTGTCATCAAATTTTATATATTTTTTAAAGCAGCAATAGTTAACTGAAACAAATTTTGTTCATGGAACTATATACAACAATTACATTACATGTCAGTTAAAAATGTGGTTCCTTTCTCTATAGCTTCAACTTATATATAATCATGCCACTTAGGTTGCTTATATTCATCAAAATAAAGTATCTGAATAATGTACAATTGAGAATAGCTTTTTTTTCAAGATTTATATATTTGATATTTGAGAGAGAGAGAGAGAATGAACGGTAGAGGGGCAGAGGGAGAAACAGGCTCCCCACTAAGCAGGGAGCCTGACATAGGATCTCCATCCTAGTACGCAGACTGAGCCAAAGCAGATTCTTAACTGACTGAGCCACCCAGGTGCTCTGAGAATAGTTTTTTATTTATTTAATGATTTCATTAAATGTATTTGATTAGGATAAGTCAGAAAGACCAAGGATTAAATATGAAATAAAGCTGGACTTGGAGTACCTGGGTGGCTCAGTCTGGCCGTGATCCCAAGGTTCTGGGATCCAGCCCCATATTGGGCTTCCTGCTCAGTGGGGAGTCTATATCTTCCTCTGTCCCTTTCCCCCCACTTGTGTTCTCTCTGTCTCTCTCAAATAAAATATATAAAATTTAAAATATATATATATATATGTGCCTTCAGGGCACATATTACATGGAGCACTGGGTATGGTGCATAAACAATGAATTTTGGAACACTGAAAAAAATAAAATTAAATTAAATTAAAAAATATATATATATAGCCAGACTCCACAAATGTGTAGGAATTATTACTTGAGATCCTGTTTGTTATATGATAGCTATAAATTTCTCAACAAATGCATGACAAAAGGTAGGGTGACTGATATTAAACTAATACATCCCTATAAGTTACGCTTTTATTCATACAATTTATTCACATATTAAGATGGAGGCTGGATTAATATACTTATGAGAAGTTCAAATTAAATTGTCCTCTTCAGTTTTCTTTTTCTCATTATCATTCTTTCCTCATTAGATGAAGCTACAGTGTCTTGTAGTTAGCAATAACCAAGCAAAAGTTATGTCTTAGATCTAAAACTTATATAACTAACCAAACTCTACAAAATGTAGGTTAGGAAAATATAAACTCTATGCCACAATGAAATATAAACACACTCAAATAATATATCCTTTTTTCTATAAGGAAACTGAATTTCAGGGAGAGTAAGTATCTTGCCCAAGATTGCATCTAATTCTGTCTGTATCATAAGACTATGCCTTTCTCTTTTTCTTTCCCTCTGTGTACCAGAGTGCCCTCTAGAAACCAAGGTGTTCTGTAAGGTGTAAAGCTTATGACTATAACACTGAGCAGATGTTAGCAAGAGGTCTGTAGTCTTCTTGGTAGTTGAATGCAACTCGAGAAGGTACTACTAGTCTCTTACGGAACAGATCGTTTTTAATTATTCATCACTTGCTATGGCTGCCCTTATTTTCTGTACCATTAATTCCGTCACAATATAACAGTTCTTAATTATTCTATGCCAACTTCCTCATCTCTCAAGAAAAACATCAAAAACAAAGAAAAATAAATTCCATTAACTAAAATATATTGCTATCTTTTATTGGGTGTTTACTATGTGTTCCCAACAATTCTATATCTAAATTTATATGTAATAACTTCATTCTAAGGACTAGTATCACATATCATAGCTACTCAGGGTGGCATGGGAAGAAAGATTTTTCCCTAAAAATCAAGACGGACAGCAAGATAAATCATGTTTTTGCCAAAGGCTAGTATAAAGAAATTATTGTGCCCATAGTTAATTTATCTGGATACACCACCAGTAAACAAAGCAGGAGAAAGAACCATGGATCTTTACCAAATTTACCAAATTTAGGAAGCTTTTAAAAAATTTAGCTTCCTGGTTAATGCTTTCAGAGATTCTAATTAATTACTTGTATCATGGGTCCAGCAAGGGTCAGAAGAAGTGATTCAAAGAGTTTAAGAAGGGACTATTTTGAACACCAAATTAATAAAAAAAAAAATTCTAACACCACAATTTTAAAGATTTTTTTTTTTTTTTAAGATAATGAGAGAGAGAACAAGCTGGGGAGAGGGACAGAGAGAAAGGAAGAAGCAGACTTCCCATTGACTCAACATGGAGTCCAACACAGACTCGATTCCAGGACCCTAAGATCATGACCTAAGTTGAAGGCAGATGTTTTACCAACTGAGCCACCTAGGTGCCCCACAACATCGCAGTTTTAAATAAAGTGCTGTAATAACTACATTGGCACCTCAGGCAAAAGGTAAAACAGGCACTAGTGATCCTGTTTTTATTTAAAATTTTGATACTGTATTCACCATGGATTTTTTCCATTATTTTTTATTTTTTACAAAACTGTACATTAAGATATTATCTATCTTGATTAATGAGCTTTTATGGCACATTCCTCTCCCTTAAATTTTATACTCAAGGCATGTGGCTGAGTCTGCTCACACCACTTATGTCCTTGCCACAGAGTATATGAAGTCACCAGACAAGCACAGCACTACTTCTGACTGCTTAGATTCACATCACAGATATACTACTTATCAACCCTATGGCTTCAGATTACTTACTTCACTTCTTTAAGAACTTATTTCATTGACATCTTGTGAGAATGAAATAAAATAATCCTTATGAAACACTTACTACAATGTCTGGCACAAAGTAAGTTCTTAATAAATATGAGCTAGTGCTGTTATGTGTGGAGTTCTAATTTAATTTGACTAATTGAGGAAGGACAATTATACCTTTTATGGTCTTATAGACTAAAAATATTTGCTTAGAATTTTAGATAGTACCAATGGCAACAGAGAAAATCTCTGCTTGTGCCTCATTCCAGACAGACTAGATCTATCTAATACCACTTTCTGAAATGATGGAAATATTCCATAATCTACACTGTCCATATGGTTGCCACTAGTCATGTGATCTGACATGTGGCTAGAGCAGCTAAAAAACCCCCAATTTTTTTTCGTGTTAATTGATTTAAATTTATATAGTCATATGTGGCTAGCAGCTACTTTATTGAACAAAATGGGTACAGACCCCTGATTATTAGTCTACTTTTTTTATACCATAAGGAAAAAAAAAGAATCAATGTAAAAGTGTATACCAAAAGACTTGTCACAAAGGAGATGTCCACTAAAGGTTGTTTCCCCTTATCCAAACCCAAAGGACTAACATTTTATTTTACCACTCCAAGTTTTGCTTATTCTCTCACACAGATTATATCAAGTTTTCAGTCTTTGCAGAGGACACAAAAGTGGGAGCCACAAACCTAGGAATGTACAAGATGACCCACTGGGGTGCTGGAAGAAAATACAGTTAGAGTATATGGTATTTATTTTTAATAAAAATATGAGGAAGGGGCACCTGGGTGCCACAGTTGGTTGAGTGTCTGGCTCTTGGTTTTGGCTCAGGTCATGATGTCAGGGGTGTAGGACCAAGCCCTGAACTGGGCTCCATGCTAGCATGGAGTTTGCTTGAGATTCTCTCTCCCTCTGCCTCTCCCATTCATGTGTGCTCTCTCTCTAATTAAAAATAAATCTTTAGGGACGCCTGGGTGGCTCGGTTGGTTAAACAGCTGCCTTCGGCTCAGGTCATGATCCCAGCGTCCTGGGATCGAGTCCCACATCGGGCTCCTTGCTCATCAGGGAGCCTGCTTCTCCCTCTGCCTCTGCCTGCCATTCTGTCTGCCCGTGCTTGCTCTCTCTCCCTCTCTCTCTCTGACAAATAAACAAATAAAATCTTAAAAAAAAATAAATAATTCTTTAAAAAATTTTTTTAAATTTTATTTATTTCTCAGAGAGAGAAATAAAGCAGAATCAGGAGAGTGGCAGGTAGAGAGAGAAGCAGTTTCCCCACTGAGAACATAATCTTAAGCAGGGCTCAATCCCAGGACCCTAGAATCTCAGGACCTGAGCAGAGGGCAGACACCTGACCAACTGAGCCACCCAGGCTTCATATGTAATAGGGATGCCTGGGTACCCCTGGTTAATTGTATTTTTAAAATAAAGATTTTAAAATAATAAAATCTTCACAGTACTATATGATAAAATGGGGGAATTGACTATAAAAATTTTTGCCATTATACTAAAAAGAGTTGTTGACCCTAAAGATGAATTATTTGTTTTTATTTTACAGAAGACAGATGTTCCAAATTTGCTGATTTTTTTTCTGGTATGACAGGTAACTGTTAGTTTGTTGCTACCTATCAGATCTTTAAGTAAATTAATAAATTCTTCGAATTCATCTCTTTGAAGTAAAAGTAATATTTCAACAATAAGCAAGAAAATAATTACTTTTTGAAAGACTTTCTTGCTATGGAGAGAGTATTTGGAAAATAGATGCTTAGAATTATTTCCAACCTTCTTTGGTGTTGCTGCCAAAAATGCTACATATCACCCATAAAAAAACGCATTTCTGCAGACTCTAAAACCTCAGCAACATAATTTATTAACTTTATCCTAAAGTTCTCACAAATGACATTTAAGGGATTTGAAACTCCTTTTTAAAAAATTTAAAAGTACAGGGGTGCCTGGGTGGCTCAGTGGGTTAAAGCCTCTGCCTTTGGCTCTGGTTGTGATCTCAGGGTCCTGGAATCGAGCCCCGCATCGGGCTCTCTGCTCGGCGGGGAGCCTGCTTACCTTCCTCTCTCTCTCTGCCTGCCTCTCTGCCTACTTGGTGATCTCTGTCAAATAAATAAAATCTTAAAAAAAAAAAATTTTAAAGTACAACATTGTATAGTTAGGTTAAAAAGAAAAAAAATTGAGTCAGGGAAGAAAAACATTAACAAGATGAAATTCAACATAAACTTTCCACAATTGGTGCATAAATATAAAAATCTTGTGTAATATTTTTATTATGATACTTCATGGTGGTTTTGTGCTACTTAAACTTATGTCTTTTTCAACAGAGACAGTCATAAAAATCAGGAATTAAAAAAAAATGAAACCTGACTTAGATCTTTACATTGCTATGTCACAAAATGTTAAAGCAAGTTTAAAACTCAGTGAGGCATAGTCAATCACATCGCTTTCCCCAAAATTTAATGTATTTATAGATTAGTATTAATATTTTAATAAGAGTAAAAGTGATTTTATATCTTTAATATTTACCTTATTCTAAAATGTCTACTTGTATATACTATATAATATTTATAATATACTAGTACCATAATGTGTTTTTTTTTTAAAGAAATATATAAATAATCATATATTGAGAAGGTCTAACTTCTTTACTGAAATGCAAGTTATCAGAAATGTTTGAGTGCTGGGGCGCCTGGGTGACTCAGTGGGTTAAAACCTCTGCCTTCGGCTCAGGTCATGATCCCAGGGTCCTGGGATGGAGCACCGCATCAGGTTCTCTGCTCAGCAGGGAGCCTGCTTCCTCCTCTCTCTGCCTGCTTCTCTGCCTACTTGTGATCTCTGTCAAATAAATAAATAATATCTTAAAAAAAAAAGAAATGTTTGAGCATTTAGATAGTTTATTTCTTAGTTCATTCTGTATGTTTTGACTTTCCAATTAGGTTGAGAAAGCTTTGGCACATATAGTTTTTGAACTTCTGACAGTTTTTAGGACATTGGTTAGCATATAAGAATAGGCAATAATAAAAATATGTACCAGTTATCAAATGCTATGCCCAGAAATTATATTGACGCTTTACAGGATAGTACAAGCTGCCAAGGAATATCTTGTTTAAACCTCAGAGCACATGTATGAGGTAGGCAATATGATCCTCTTATGATACACTAAGAAATTGAAAGTCAGAGTACATGAACAACTTCCTCAAGTCTGTGAAATTTTAGTTAAGGGACAAAATTGTAATGTAATTACATTTTTTCTGGATCTGAATATTAACACTACTAATAAAGTAACTATAGTAATAATGTCTAAACTTTATTGAGTTATTACATGCCAATCTTCTAAGTGCATTATATCATATAATCCTTATAAGAATTCTATTAAGTAGGTACTATTCTAATTATTCTAGAGTTTAAGATAGAATTTAAGTAGCTAACTTAAGCTAATAATTGGCAGAGGTAATATTCAAGCCCTAGAGACTATCTCTTAAGTATACCCTGTGGCCCCTCAAGACTGTGCTCTTTCCAATATGGCACCCTTCTTACAGATTGATTGATACTCATCAACAATAATATAATAATTATTAAACTCATCATCCTAAGATCATTTCTAGGTTTTCATACTTTAAATAAATTCTTTAAAAAGTTAAGATTATTGAAGATTAAAATGTTGGAAGCCAAAGGCAGAGAGATGAATTAAAATTTTTTTTAAAAATTGCCCACATAAATTAATTTCTGGACTCTTTAGGTTATTTAGGAATAACTGCTTACTTGTTCAATTTAGCTTTAGAATTGACTCACTTCTCCACTTCACTGAGCATGCTGCTGGTAAGGACAATGTGAAAGAGAGTTCTTTTCATAATTAGACAATAATACTAATATATTCCCTATAAAATAATTGGCAAGTTGGTGGGCCATTATTTTAATGAGTTTGTTTGTTTTTTTGTTTTGTTTTGTTTTAATACCACTTATGAATATTGCATCCTAGGCTTTCTACCTTTGGCATCTCAGAATTCAAGTCACTTGCAAAAAATTTAGATTGGAACATTGTACATTGTCTATTTACAAGTGCATTAACAATCTACCCTTTGTGGTTATTTTTTACTATCAATTGAAACATCTTCAAGGGAAATGAGATAAAAGATGCAACTAAACATTTTGCTTATCCCGACGAAAACTGTTCTGCTAAATATTGAGGAATCCTAAGTTTAAAACAGTTTGTGCATCTCCCCAGAGTCTATGGAACACTTACTGTGACTGTGTAGTTTCAATTCTGTTGAAAGAAAATTTAGTCTCAATTCAGTGATTATAATGCTATGTTGTATTAATAAGCCTCCTATTATGCTAAACCAGCTGGACACACTTGACTAACTCTGGAAAGCAGGAGATGAATATGTTAGCTGCCTGGCCCAAGTTCTAACTTTCCATCTGTGAGTTGGCCCCATTTGCTTATACTGCTACTTGGGAAATTGTTAATAAAGAAAATTAGAAAAGTGTTTATAAGAGTGGTTGAAAGGTGGGCACAGAAGGGAAAGATAGAGAAGGCATTTGGAAATACAACCATTTCTATTCATTAGGCTTTTCAAACTTAGACCTCTTAGATCTGAGAAAAAGCTTGAGCTCTGGATAAAATTGTTAAAGGAGGATTTTCAACTCAGTTCAGTTTAATTCAACAAATACTGTTTTATACCCCTACTAGGAGTGAATCCAAATGAGAATTTTTCTTCAGTAACAGTATATTGTTGGGTAAAACCACAGACTGAGTAACCCTGGATGTGACCTTTCAAACAAATTTCTGAAAAGAACCAAATATGAGTCAACTCCAAGACTTTTCATTTCTTTTCAGATTCTCATTCATTCTCATTCTCTCTCACTTTCTCTCATACCCTCTTACCAATTTAGCTATCAATCTAAATTACAAAGAATAATTAAACATAGATCATGAGAGTAAATATTCAAGTGACTTGATGTTTTCTTCAAAGGCAAAGATGTCTTTTGAGAAGAATTATATCACTGAACAAGAGTAAAAATAACAACTTTAATCATATACTAATACACTTCATGTACTTTACAAATAATATTTCTTACTAGTAGTCTGACATACTGACAATGCTCTGTCATAGATTATAGAAATACACGGATTAATTAGATTGTGGAGAACACTATGTGAACTTCTAGGACAGTCAAAAAAGAATAAAGATGTTCCTATTTTCAGAAGGTATTTACAATGTGAGCAAAACTTTTGCTCACAAGGCCCTTCCTTAAGATGAGATTTCATGATATTTTCAATAAATACCTATGAGGATCCACTATATATCAAGCAGAACTCTGAACATTTAGCAAGAGAAAAAAATGAAAAAGCATATGTTCACAAGATTGTGTGATGAGTGTGATAATAGAGGTAAGACCAAGGGAATATGTTACCATGGATTGCTATAGATACTGTGTAAGAAAAGTTGTGAGACAAGATTTCCAAGAAGAGCAGAGTTAATCTACTCCTTTAAGATAAAGGAGTTCATTGGCATGGGGGAAAAAAACAGAGAAAAAGTATTCTATGTAGGCCCAGCAAATCTGAGAGATAATGACATATAATATTCATGGAGCAATAACTGGACATTATACTAAAATTCTAAGAATGAGCTGGCTCATTAAATCCTGATTTAGAAAAAAATCTTACACACTAGGTAATCTGATTTCAACTGTAAAAATAATATTCTAAACCTCAGACAGGTTAAGCAACTTACCAAAGTTCTGAGAACTAACAAATGGTAGTGCCATTATTTAAACCAAGAGAGTACAACACCATGACACAGGCTTTTATTTGTTTGTTACAAGTTTTTAATCCAAATTCTAGTTAGTTAACATTGGTGTAATACTAATTTCAGGAGAATTTAGTGATTCATCACTTACATATAACACCCAGTACTCATCACCAACAAATGTCCCCCTTAATGTCCATCACCCATTTAGCCCATCTCTCTCCCATCTCTCATGCTTTTAAATAAAACATTATTCTAATTCCCAAGGGTCCTGAGATATATAATAGCATGATGTTTCCAGGGAGTATCAAGAAGATCAAGGAGGTACTTGCTTAAAGTAAAAGAAAAAATTCTATCTATTATCTATCTATATCTATGATATTGTTTAGTCTTGGTTTCTGAGAAAGTGTTACTTGAGACACATTATATCTTCATTGTTTTGCACCCAACATGAGACTCTAAATTCCTTGAAACACAAAGACTGATTTTTTTTTTAATCTCTTCTTCTCACTGGTACTGAATAAATTACAAATTCCTTTTTTTCTTTTTTTTTTTCTTTTTCACCTATTCAGGACCTACTCATCTTCGTTCCAATAAGTTTCTAATTTTTGTTAAGAAATCACTCTTCTCCTCTTCATATATGATTCTGTTGAAGCTAATTTCACCCTAAGGGGGACATAGGAGCCAGCTAGGAAAATAAGACCATTACATACCTCTAAACACAAAGATTGGTTTCACAGATAACATATGACCAATCACAGCCAATGAGAAATGCTCTTGGGGTTTATGGGGGTCTATTGAGAAGAAAGAATTACTCTTTATGCTTAGGTTTATGACAGAATAGTATGCAAGTAATGAGTTACTACTGTTAATTATCTTATCACATTTTGGCAACAATTCTTATTCTGCTTAAGTATAACAGTAATAATGAAGAAGGATACATGACATTATTTGAGTCCCAACTGGAGATAGTAATTGAAACTAACTCAATTTGGGAGTTTCAGTTATGTAAATTAATACACATCTTTCTTGTTTAGGCAGTTTAAGTATGAATTTGTGTGTCTTAAAACAAAAGAAATTTATTATTTCATAGTCTGGAGGCCAGAAGTCCAGAATCAGTATCAGTGGGCCAAAATCAAAGTGCCAGCAATGTTGTACTTCTCTTGAGGCTCTAGGGGAGAATGCATTCCTTGCCCCTTCACCTTCTTATTGGTTGTTGACATTTCTTGGCTTGTGGTCACATCACCCCAATCTTCAAGGCCAACATCTTCAAATCTCCCTCTGTCCCACCTTCATCTCTCCTTTTCCTATCTGTATGTAAAATATCTTTGGCTCCCTTTTATAAGGATGTATGTATTGTTTTTAGGGTTTACCCCAGGTTATCCACCCAGAGATGGACAATCTCTCCCTCTCAAAATCTGTAACTTAATCACAACCGCAGACTCTAATTTTGCCCTATTAGGTAACATTTACAGGTTCTAGGGGTTAGGATATGGATATCTTTCAGGGAGGATTTTCCAGCCTACCACATCTCCCAATGTGCACTACTTCCCACTAGTCACACACTTCTGTAATACCCTCTCCTTGGGTGGTGACTGGACCTAGCCACTTGCTTCTAATGAATAGAATATGGCAAAAGTGATATAATGGTACTTCTGTGGTCAGGGTATAAAACACTTTGATTTCCATCTTGCCAGTCCTCTCTTTCCTCACTGCTTTCTTGGTTTACATATCTTGAAAAAGCAAACTGTCACGCTGGATACTCCTATGTAGCAAGGAACTCAGGTAGGCTTCTGTCAAATAGCCACTGAGAATGTGAGGCTCTCAGTTCAACAGCGCATGAGGAACTGCATCCTGCCATCAGCTATGTGAATAACCTTAGAAGCAGAATCCTTCCCTAGCTGAATATTTTCATAAAAATACTTTAGTCAACACTTTGATTATAGACCATGAGAGATCCTAAAGCAAAGGAGTCTGTTAAGCCATTCCCAGATGACTGACGCACGGAACTGTGAGATAAAAGATGCTGTTTTAAGCCACTACATTTTCAAATAATTTGTTAGGCAGTAACAAATAACTAACAAGCACTAAGTGAATATTCACTGAATAAAGTGATAAATGAATGAATGTATGGTAGAAAACAAGTAAAAACAAGAAAAACCTATGATGTGGAAAAAGATTCAGGTGCAGTAATCAATCAGTGATAATTTGTAATGGTCACAGAGATTGTACACTGTTCTGTGTTACTGAATGAACAAATTTTATCTGGGTATAAATTAAAAGTAAAATATCTACTATCAGGTATATCTATGAAAGCTTTGATCAATGTAAAAAAAGCCACCAATGAAACTGATTTTGTGTGTTTTGATAATGATGTCAATGTGCTCTTTACTCCCTTTATTTTCTGAAAACCTATGCATCTGTCTGCTATTCTTATGTACCCAGCAAACACAAAAATTTCAGTGATGAACAAAAATAAGCATTTTTTTTTTCTAACATCTGTAGTTTGAATGAGTGAGTAGAAAATTAGTTGATGTAGATGAGTTTCATCTGAGCAGTTCTAATTTACAGGTCAACTCTCAGTCAGATCTATAAACTCCCCATCTCCTGGAACCAGTTGGCTCCCAGGACATATTCTTCTCAAGCACTGGCAAAAAGACAAGCAAAAATATTCAATGGCCCTTAAGTAGAGTTGCCAGATAAAATATAGGGTATCTAGTTAAGTTTGAAATTCAGATAAACAACAAATAGTTTTTAGCAAGAGAAACTATTTGGAACATTTTATGTAAGTATCATAATGTATTTGGGACATACTTATATGAAGATACAGTTTATCTGAATTTCAAATTTAACTGAATATCTATCTTATAGTTTTATTTGCTACATCTGGTAATCCTAGTCTTAATCCATAGGTGTAAAACTGATATATCATTGCTTCTGTCCAAATTTTATTGGCCAAAGAAAACCAAATGACAGAGCCCAAAATAAAAGATCAGTACACATATAGAGAGGAGAAAGTGAATATTTTGCACCAAAATCTAATCTGCTATTGTTTGTCAAACTTTGGAAAAAGATCAATAAAATGTAAATTAGGTATTTCAAACTTTTTTTTTGGTTGAAAAACCCATGAATAATATGTCAATATTATAAAATAACGCTATAAGTTCCATAGGCTATCAAGTAAAATTAGTCTCACTTTATTCTTATGTTTTGTAGAAAAGGTAATATACAAATATTTTGTCTACTGACAAGTATGTTAGTAGAATTTCAATACCCAATTCCTAAAATAATAGCATTTTTCAATTTCAATTTCTCCATGCATAATTTTATGCCTACTTGTATTAAAAATAATTCTGTGTTTATCTGAATACTTCTTTTTTTTATCATACCTGGCTACACTGCAAATTCCTGTTTTATGTTTGGGCTAGATAAAATATTCTAGGAACAGTTTCAAGCATTTTTATATGTTGGAATTTTTTTTAATTAAAAAAAAAGAAAATTAACACTACTTTTTAAAACAGTTTTAGTTTAGCAGTTTAAAGCAGCAATATTGAGGGGTAAACACAGAGATTCCTTATATAACCCCTGCCCTCACATATGCATAGCTTCCCCCAATTACCAACATCCCTCACCAGAGTGGTAAATTTGCACAAATGATGAAATTTTAATGAGATTCATCAAACCTTATTGTTCATTAAACCTTATTGTTTATTGATACATTATAATCCCAAAGTCTGTAGTTTATCTTTCCTTTCTCTCTTGCTGTTATATACTCTATGGCTTTGGACAAATGTATAATGACATGTATTTCATTATGATGTATGATACAGAGTATTTTTCACTGCCCTAAAAAATCCTCTGTGATATACCTATTCATTTTCCCCCTTCCTCCTCAACTTCTGGCAACCACTGATCTTTTTACTATCTCCATAATTTTGTCTTTTCCAGAATGTCACATAGTTGGATCATATAGTGTGTAGTCTTCTCAGATTGGCTTCTTTAACTTAGTAATATGCACTTATGTTTCCTCCATGTGTTTTCATGAATTGATAGCTCATTTCTTTTAGTGCTAAATAATATTCTATTGCCTGAATGTAGCATAGAGTATTTGTCTATTCTACAGAAGAGCATCTTGGTTGCTTCCAAGTTCTGGCAATTGTAAATTAAGCTGTTACAAACATTCATGTGTAGGTTTTTGTGTGAAGGTAAGTTTTCAGCTTACCTTTGGGTAAGGTAAATATCATGGAGTATGATTGCTGCATCCTATGGAAAGAATATATTTGGTTTTATAAGAAGCTGCCAAACTGTCTTCCAAATTGGCTATATCATTTTGTATGCCTACCAGCAATCAATGAGTTCCTGTTGCTCCACATCTTCCTGTGGAAGTTGTTCCTGTTGCTCCACATCTTCATCAGCATTTGGTGTTATCAGTGTTCCAGATTTTGCCCATTTCAATAGGGTCTGTAGTGGTATCTCCTTGTTCTAATTTGCATTTCCCTGATGACACATGAATGTGGAGCATATTTTCATATGCTAATTTGCCATCTGTATATTTTCTTTGGTGAGGAGTCTCTAAGATCTTCAGCCCATTTTTTAATCAGGTTGCTTGTTTTCTCATTGTTGAATTTTAAGAATGCCTTGTATATTTTAGATAACAGTCCTATATTGGGTATGTCTTACATAAATATTTTCTCCCACTCTGTGGCTTGTCTTCTCATTCCCTTGACAGTGTCTTTCATAGCACAAAAGTTTTTAAGTTTCACAGCCCAGGAGTTTTTGAGCACAGCTTATCAATTATTTCTTTCACATATCATATCCTTGGTGTTGCATCTAAAAAGGCATCATCACACCCAAGGTCATTTAGGTTTTCCTTTCTGTTATCTTCTAGGTGTTCTATAGTTCAACAGTTTATATTTAGGTCTGTGATCCATTTTGAGTTTATCTTTTTGAAAGATGTAAGGTCTGTGTCTAGGTTCATTTTTTTTGCATGCAAAGTCCTGTCGTTCTGGCACCATTTGTTGAAAAGACTATTTTTGTTCCATTCTATTGCTTTTGCTCCTTTGTCAAAGATCAGTTGACTATATTTAATAAGTCTATTTCTAGGCTCTCTATTCAGTTCCATTGATCTATTTGTCTCTTCTTTCATCAATACCATGCTGACTTGATTACTGCTGCTTTATAAGTCTTAGAGTAGTGTCAATCCTCTGACTTTATTCTTCTGCTTCACTACTGACATGACTATTCTGGATTTGTCTCTTCATATAAACTTCAGAATCAATTTGTTGACATCCACAAAATATGAGCTAAGATTTTGTTTGGATTTACATTCAATCTATAAATCAGGTTGGGAAGAACTAAAAAAAATTTAATTATGTTTTTGTATGGATTATTTTATAAAATCAGAGCCTGTTTTTTTAAGTTATTATTTTGATTCCACTTAGTTAACATGCAGTGTTATATTAGGTCAGGTGTACAGTATAGTGATTCAGCACTTCCATACAACATCCTGTGATCATCACAAGTGTCCTCCTTAATCCCATCACCTATTTCACCCATCCTTTCACCCACCTCCCTTCTGGTAATTATCAGATTGTTCTCCATAGATAAGGGTCTGTTTCTTGGTTGGCCTTTTTCTTTTTCTTCCCTGTGATCATTTGTTTTGTTTCTTAAATTCCACATATGAGTGAAATCATATGATATTTATCTTTCTCTGACTTATTTCACTTAGCATAATACTCTCTAGCTTCATTTGTATCATTGTAAATGGCAAGATTTCAATCTTTTTAATGGAAGAGTAATATTCCGATGTGTGTGTGTACACACTACATGTTCTTTACCCATTCATCAGTTGATGGATACTTGGATTGTTTCCATAGTTTTGCTATTATACATAATGCTGCTATAAACATTGGGATGTGTATATCCCTAAGAATTAGTATTTTTGTATGTAAATATGTATCTTATATGTAAATACCTAGTGGGGCAATTGCTGGATTGTAGGGTTGTTCTATTTTTGACTTTTTGTGAAACCTCCATACTGTTTTCCAGAGTGGCTACATCATTTTGCCATTTGCCACTTTCCCACCCACAGGGCAAAAGGGTTGATTTTAGCCATTCCAACAGGTCTGAGTTGATACCTCATTGTAATTTTGATTTGTACTCCCTCATAATCAGCAATGATGAACATCTTTTCATGTGTCTGTTGGCCATCAATATGCCTTCCTTGAAAAAATTTATGTCTATTCATGTGTATTATTCATTTTTGGGGTGTTGTCTTAGAAGTTTTTAAAATATTTTGGATACTAACCCTTGATCAGATATGTCATTTGCAGATACTTCTCCCATTCTGTAGGTTGCCTTTTACTTTTATTGATTGTTTCCTTCACTGTGTAGAAGCTTTTTATTTTGATGTAGTCCCAATAGTTTAATTTTGCTTTTGTTTCCCTTGCCTCAGGAGACATGTCTAGAAAAAAATTGCTACAGCTGATGTCAAAGAAATTACTGCCTATATTCTCTTCTAGGATTTTCATGGTCTCAAGTCTCACATTTAGGGTTTTAATCCATTTTGAATTCATTTTAGTGTATGGTATAAAAAAGTGATCCAGTTTCATTCTTTTGCATGTTGCTATCCAGTTTTCCCAACACAATTTGTTGAAGAGATTGTCTTTCCCATTGTATATTCTTTCCTTCTTTGTTGAAGATTAATTGACCATGGGTTCATTTCTGAGTTTTCTATTCTGTTCCATAGACCTATATGTCTATTTTTGTGCCAGTATCATACTGTTTTGATCACTACCGCTTTGTAATATAACTTGAAGTCTGGAATTGTGATGTCTCTAGGTTTGCTTTTCTTTTTCATGACTGCTTTGACTTTTTGGGGTCTTCCATACAAATTTTAAGATTATTTGTTCTAGTTAAGGTCAGAGCCCATTTAAACATCTTTGATAATTTTGACTCAGTAATAAAACTATTTTACTCTAGATTAATGGATCATTCTCTCTTGTACTAGTTTACATGTGATTTGTACTTACTCAGCTCCTACTATATGCTCTGGCATGGCATACTTTTAAAAAATACAAGGTGAAGCAATATTAATATTATCTCACAGCAGGGATCATTCAGAAACAGACAAGCAAGAACATTGACAATGTGGAAGCATATCTTGACTATTTGAATGAGAAAACTATTGTGAGAGGTACATGGCCTTTTGGATGCCTTATATTTATCCTTTCATTTATTCATTATTTAGTCTACAAGCATTTCTTCTGTCTATAGCATAAAAGACATTGTGCTAGATGCTGAGAAAAGAGCAGAGAAAGCACAAATCATCTAAAATAATATAACAAATTCCTTTTTCCTTTGGTACAAGATGATATACCACACCCTTTACATTGTCACATATAATCATCACTGTAAGCCAGATAAGTTGAGAGTTTTATTCTCATTATACAAGTCAAGAAACAGGGCTATGAGGCTGTACTTGCCAAAGATTACAAAGTTAATATTCATATAACCAGAATTTAAACACAAATCTTTTTTTTCTTTCCCTCCTAGAAACTATACTCTTTACCCTAATTTCACTGTCTGATAAGGAAAACTTCTATGAATGTAGAAAACAGCACTGTGCAGGGTTTGAGAACATGTGCTTTGGAATCAAATAATCTCAGGTCCAATTTTTGAAAACCCAGGGCTGTACAATCCTGCATAAGTTACTTAAAGCTTCAGTGTTCAGTTTATTTGCAAGAGAGAAAAATGGACAAAACATCATTGTTATCACAGGCTTCTTAACCAGCATTGTGCCCATTGTGCCAGAACATAATGTGTATAGCCTTGTAGGCACTCAGTAAACCCTTATGGGATAAATGTAATAAAGCATATTATGTGTATTGCACACTCTACCCAGCATATTGTAGTATTTAATAAATGTCAGATTCCCAAAACTCCCCTATTAGATCTCTGATTTCCAATAAGTTCTAGACTCTTTTTCAAATGTATTTTTTTCTTTATTTCACAAATTCCTTCAATTTAATATAATGGCTAGTTTCAATCCAGTAGGAGTTAAAACTTTTATGTTAACTTATCTAAATCAATAAAAAATTAATTAGTGAACCTCTACTTTCCTGAAATATGTGATTAATTGTGATATATAGGAAACATTGTTATCAGTGATTTTGTCACATCACATTTAATCCACATAGCAATATCAGGAGGAAACTGGGTTTAATAATGTTAATAAGAAACAAATATTGGGGGGCGCCTGGGTGGCTCAGTGGGTTAAAGCCTCCGCCTTCGGCTCAGGTCATGATCCCGTGGTCCTGGAATCGAGGCCGCGTTGGGCTCTCTGCTCAGCAGGGAGCCTGCTTCCCTTCCTCTCTCTCTGCCTGCTTCTCTGCCTACTTGTAATCTCTGTCTGTCAAATAAATAAATAAAATCTTAAAAAAAAAAAAGAAACAAATATTGGGGCATCTGGGTGGCTCAGTGGTTAAGTGTCTGCCTTCGGCTCGGGGCATGATTTCAGGGTCCTGGGTTTGGGCCCCACATCAGGCTCCCTGCTTAGCAGGAAGGCTGTTTCTCCCTATCCCACTCCCCCTGCTTGTGTTCTTTCTCTTGCTATGTCTCTCTCTGTCAAATAAATAAAAAGCTTTAAAAAAAATTCTCTTTAAAAATAAAAACAAATATTAACTTGGCTTTATCCTCTGAGTCCATGTCATAATAATCAAATGCAGTGATATTTCATGGACACGAGTTTTATAAAATGCATAAATTTAACAAATACATAAATTTTGCTGTATATACACAAGACAGATCAAGATACAAATGAATAATTGGTCTGAATCAATTTTTCATTCCTGTATAATCATTCTGACTCACCACAGTTGTAATGTAGGGGTCTGTGCTAATTATTAAGTACACTCCAGGCCTGAGAGAATGATCAGTTTTATTTTGTTTTTATTTTTTTTAGAGTGATTGGTTTTAGATTAATTTTGCTTAGTAATCTGCTTCACAAGACCACTTTATTCCCCTAAGCAATGAAGCTACATAAGAATGTTCAGTTCATCTGAAGATACCGTTCAGGCGAAAGCTCCATTGCTAGTTGTAATCTTAACACTGAATATAGTTTCTTGAGTTTTGAGTTCCAGGCTCTGTAAGCAGAAAGCAAACTAGACATTTAGAAACTCAGAATGACAAGCCAGTGTTTCTGCTTGTCTGTTCAATGGTGTGTCCATGCTGATTTCAAACCAAATAATCATCCCTCGATTGGTGAGTCCGATGATGCTTTTATCACAGCAGGATACATTCTCCTTGTCAAAATTGGAACCAATTATGCAAATGAAATGTGAAGAGTTCATTAGCTAAATGATAATTGGAGCAACTTGCTCTAAAGAAATGATATACAAAACTTTTATCAAGAAAAATTACTTCATCTTTACAATAACCTTTAAAAGGCTTCTCAGTAAATGATAAGTAAATAAAGATCTTAGAATTATTTTATAGGTATTTAATGGATTCATAGCTGACATTCTGTTCACAAGGCATTTTAATATTTGTCCCTTTGCTGACATTTTCTTGGTTAAAATATATTGCTTATACATTAGGCATTATTTGAAGGTGTTTTATTGTCAATTGAAACAAATGTAAATTCAATAAGCTTTTACTGGAAGAAAATTTAAGCTTTCCAAATCATTCTAGATAGATTTGATAAACCTCACATATATATGACAATGATAATATCTATCAGTGGTACTGGCCTTATTTATTCAATGAATCTGAAAGTATTTCCTCCTTTTAAAATTCCCAGAAGTTTGTGTTAAATTGATATTATTTTTTTCCTTAAATATTTGTTAAAATTTACCAGTGAGATCATCTGTCCTAGAACTTTATTTGTGGCATGTTTTAATTTTAAGCGAGTTTCTATGAGATAGCATAAACTTGTATCTGGCATTTTCTTTCTTTCTTTTTTTTTAACCAAATACAACAGTCTCTATCTTCAAACTGGGGTATTTAGATCATTAATATGCAATGTAATTATTGATATAATTAAATTCATCATCTTGCTATTTGTTTTCTATTTGTCTCATCTTCCTTGTTCCCTTTTTCTCTTTTTTTTATTAACTTCTGAAGTCACTAAGTATTTTTTATTATTCCTTTTTATTTCTCTTATCATCTTATTAACTATAACATTTTTAAATTTCAGTGGTTGAATTAAAGTTTATAGTATACATCTTTAACTTTTTATAATGCATCTCCAAATGATATTATACTACTTACTGCATAATATAAGAATCTAAGAGTAGTATAATTTTGTTTCTCTCTTTCTGGCCTTAATGATATCATTGCCATACATTTTAGTTACATATATATTATATAATACACAATGCATTGTTTCAGTGGTTAATATCTATAAAAAGACTAATAAGAAAACAGTTATACATTTATGCACATGGCTATTATTCCCAATGCTCTTCATTCATTTATGGAGAACTAGATTTCAATTGTATCATTTTTGTTCTACCCAAAGAACTTCTTTTAATATTTCTTGTAGTGTGAATCACCTGGTAATGAATTCTTTCACCTTTTGCTTTTTGATTACTTTTTAATGTATTTTAGCAAGGTATTGAATTCTAGATTGACTAGTATTATTCTTTCTATGCTTTGGAACTGTTGCTATATTTCCTTCTTGTTTGCATTATTTTCAAGGAGAATTCTGCTGTCATCTTTAAGTTTGTTTCTTTCTATAACATGTGTCTTTTTTTCCCTCTGGCTGATTTTACAATTTTCTCTTTATTGTAAGTTTTGAGGAATTTGATCCTGATGTGTTTTAGTTTACTTTTTCACTTGTATGGTGTGCTTTAGTTTACTTCTCCATGGTTCTTGTTTTTAGAATTCATTGAGCTTAGACCTATAGGCTCACTTCCCTATCCCTCACTTTAGGGACTCTGGTTTTATAATATTTAAATACGGGCTTCTTGAAGTTGTCCTAGCACTCAATGATGTTCTTTTCATTTATTTTGCCATGCTTTTGACTTTGTTCTTTTTTATATCTTCCATGTTTCTACCTAATTTTTGAACACATAGACTAATAATTATTTTAATGTCATTGTCTACTAATTCTAACATCTGTGTCTATTCTGGCTCCATTTCAATTTCGATTATTCTCACTGTGGGCCATGTTCCCTGCTTTCTTGCATACTAGATAGTATTTAATTGGGTGCCATACATGTGAATTTTACCTTTTTGGATGCAGGATATCTCGATACTCTTATAAACATCCTTGAGCTTTATTATGAGATGTAATTTCTTTTCAGTATTACTTTTATATTCCATATGTGAGTCCTGAACAGTATTCAAACTAGAGTTAATTATTCTCCCACATTTGAAGGAAGATCTTTGTGATTCTTCTATGCAATGCTCTATAAATGAATTTTCCATTTAGGCTGGTGGGAGAAAGCACTGTTCCCAGCCTGTATGAGTAGAGGCAGTATTTCCTATTTGCTCCAGCCTCAAGTAGCTTATTCAGAGGAGTACACTGATTACTACATAGCTGAGTACCTGGCAGAAGTTTTTTGATAAATCTCAGGGTGGTTATTTTTTGTGTGTTTTTGTTTGTTTGTTTGTTTTGTTTTGTTTTATGCAGCTTTCTGGTACTCTGTCAAGCCATATTAGTTTTTTTGAACTTCTTACTAATTTTCTCAACTCAGAGAGTTAGGTGATTTTCACCTGAATTCCTCCTCCCTGAGCTGTAACCTGGAATCTATCAAGGCACTAGGCTCAGAAAATTGTAGGGCTTATCATATTTGTTTCTTGTTTTTCTTTTGTAACCTAATTCCAGTGTCTCGAAAACAATTGTACCGTGTATTTGTCTCTCTCCTTTTTCCTTTTTTTCTGGACTGTTTCAGATTTGAGTGTAAATACAGATCCTGTTATTACATCATATTAGATCTTAATCTAGACATGAATATAGTAACTGAATTCCTATTTTTTTCCTCTAAAAAACCCATGCTCTTTACTGTTATGCTATAGTACATTATCACAGACACTGTCGTGTTACTTTTAAAGAAAAAAAAAGACATCACTTTTTCTCTTACAGGGAAAAGATACACAAGAGTACTAAGAAGGTAGCTGGAGAGCTCACATCTCATGAAGGAGATAGAGAACATTGCCAGCTATAAGGAGAGGTGGGAAAAGATAAGTAATGGAAGGCTAAAGCCTGGGTCTTCTACTGAAGCCAGAAATCCATGAAGAATGAATAAGAGGGTTGCCAAGTAAATATCCACATCCAAGTTATGGTTGGACAGCACAAACTTATAGTAAGCCAAGCTTGATAGTTCCAGCAAAGACTGTAGCCCAGAAGCAGGAATGGAGGACAGAAAACTAAACGTGAGGATAATGTAGGGCTTGATACTGGAATGCCATGAAATGGGTGGGTCAGAGAAGACAGGATGTCAGCAACTGAAGTAATAGAATTCAGATAACTGAGTTGGCAAGAAAAAAAGAGCACCAGTTAGCCTAACGGGACTATTTAATAATTTAAGAGAATAATATTCTAAAATATCAGTATCAATATCTTGTTCATGAGAGGAAGAAAGGCAAGAAATGACAAGTGAGGATATTTTCATTTTAAACAGTACTGTCTAAACTCAGGCACAATACTTTATTCTTTTATTTATGGCACATGACTGATTAGACATGGAAATTAAAGTTAACAGAGGCACAGGGTAATTGACCATGAGATCAAGTGTCTAAAAGATAGTAAGTGCATTGAAAGGAATGATACTTTTGAGCCAAATGTTGTAGAGTTCAAGGCAGACAGACACTCACAGAAGGGAGTGACTGCAGTTGCCCAGCATAATCCCCATGCTGAAAAGCTGAGGGAAGATAGTGAGTCAGTGAGGTATCTGGCCCTGGGACAAAATCCTATGTGTGATAACAAAGCTTTGTCTCTCAAGTCTCATTGAGGAAATCTGCCCTCTCCACATCAGAGGTGGTGCCCAGCCAGTACACTGCAGTTTTCTGGAAGGAACGGCAGCCAAGGACTCAATCCCCTATCCTTGGGAAAGCCAGACATACTCATACTCATATTTGCATTCCTAACCTAGTCACTTTCATTCAAAAACCTCCTTACTGAATCCTTTGGCTAAGGTACTTCTCTCCATTTTCACTTAGCACATTTCTACTCCTATTCATCAGAGACACATGTGTACACACAGAGGCCTATAAAAAGTCAGAGACCTTTTGTTCAGGACTTCTTGACAGTGAGATGATTTCTTCTATTTGTCCTAATCCAACTGACTCTTGTCTGCTGCTGATCCATGGAAAGAAATGGAATACTAAAGAGCCATTGCTACTTTTTGCCTCTTGCTTGCTCTGTCACAGCAAGTGAATAAAGCCCTGAATGTTACTTTCAATTTCTCTCATTGTCCTAATTAGCCACCTTGACCTCTGGTTCCTTAACACTCAGAGCCTAAAAAATTAACCATTTTCAAACTAAAATGAAATTATTTCAAGCTCCATATGCTAGTATCAGTGAGGGATATTATATTGTCCTGATACAAAGTTTTACCCATGGGGCACCTGGGTGGCTCAGTCCCTTAAACTACCAGGTTATGATTTCAGGGTCCTGGGATGAGCCCAGCATAGGTCTCCACGCTCAGTGGGGAATCTGCCTGAGGATTCTCTCTCCCTCTCCCACTACCTTCCCTTTCTCAAAATCAAGCAAATAAATCTTTAAAAACAACAACAAAGTTTTACATATGAAGATTTTTTTCCTCTATGAGTCCCTGCAAACTGGACAAAAAGTCAGAAAACCAGTTACTGAGGTTAATTGCAGCATTCTTATTAATTCATACATAATATTACAATAATATCAATTAAGCAAAACTAATGTTGATTACTTAAAAACACCAAGATAGAATATGTGGCTGACATTAAAAATGTTCTTGAAGACCAGAAAGTGACTAATTTTACAAAATGTATAGTATTGGATTCAGTGTGTAAATCACGGCAGGCACAAGGTAAACATTTATGATTTTTTTAGATTTATGATTTTCAACTAAATTAAATATTTAACACTGATGTTTTATTTTAAATTTGATCTTTCTTGTTCATAGAACATTCAATCATTATACAGTTTTCACTGGATACTTTATTATGTGTCTACTACCTTACTAAGTCCTAAATAAAAAGATGAAAAATACATGGTTCTTGACCCTAATGAAATATCAGTGTTTGTACAAGACAAGCTCTCTTATGAAGACCATCATTTGGTGTTGATAAAGCAGCTTTAATGAGATTGTATTAAAATCTTAAGAGGAAAATAAGCAACTTTTAAACATCAAATGCAATGGATAGAGAAGATGGTGAATATTGTACAATAAGAAAAAAAATGAATAGGGCCACTCCTTAAAGGTTCTTAGAGCATAGCAGAAAAACAAATATTCTGCTTAGATTTATATGTTTGATCAAGGTTTCTCCATTTTGATTATTCTCCCAGAGTTGGAGTCTTATTTCTAAAACATTTCCTGTTTTCTGCTGTGAAACATATTTTCTTCCTCTCTCCCTGCCTCTCTTTTTCTTCTTTCTTTTTTTCTTTCATAATCGTATTCAGTTTAAAAACCACCCACCTGAGGAGAGAGGGCAAATGCTAAGTTTTTCTCTCAGTAGAAACTCTAGCAAGAAATTTGGTAGGGAAATACTTGACCTGGAAATGCCTTTTTATGTGTGGTACAGTGGCTTAAAATTGGGAAAAGTGAAATAAAAATATAAGCTATTTAAATTCACATAGGATTTCCTCTTAGAGCTGCTTAATGATTTGCTTGATTCCAACTGCAGTTTGAGAATAAGATGAGTGCCCAGATTTCAAATCAAAAGGCAAATTGTCTAGAGTTTTTCAAAATGCACTAGTTTTTTTTTCTTTCCCTCCTTTGGCATTTTGGAGCAAGAAAACAAAAATAATCCCACAGGCAAAGAAAAACTGATTAAAACACTTTCAGATTACCATTTATATATGTTTAGCATATCACAAGCATAGCACTTACTTCAGAACAAAAATTATTTTTAAAACCAAAGGAAAACCTGTAGTCAAAATGGATTCTAATGCAGGAGCATTTTATATCTTTTGACCAACAGTTATAACAGTTATCTTGCCACCTAGAAAAGTAATATATCCTTGTTACATATTCTTAGGCTAGAATCTAGCCTAAATTAAGTTAAAATTAATTTGTTTAAATTACAAATCTGTACTCAGCGAGGATAAAAACAAAATCATCCACTCCAAAGGATAAAAAAATCCACTCTTCCTTTTCCCCATTCTCTATCCCTCTCTTTTTCATCTATTCTTCCTTCTTTTCCAAACTTTTATTCATCCCCAATATGTGAGGGTTTATTATGTAGCAGACAATAAGTTGGGTGCTGAGGTAATAGAAATAAATAAAATAGATTTCTTTTCTCCAGGAGATCAATTGCAAAAAATCAGATACAAAAGCCAAAACAAAATTGGTACAATGTAGTATGTGCCACAATAGATGTTTAATCAAAATGTAATGAAAACCCAAGTTCTAGGGACCTATTAATCTGTCCAGGAGGATCAGAAAAGGCTTCAAAGGAAACATGATATTTGAGTTGGATCATGAAATTTGAAAGAGATATTTCTAAATGACACCTACTCCCAAATTTCATTCATATGCCACCAGTGTCCAGGACAAGGGAAAAGTGTTTTCCATATACCTCTGAGATCTTGACTCTTCTTTTCAAACTTTCATTTCCCTTATTTCATGAGAATAGAAGAGCTAATGTTGACAAGGCCAAGCCCAAGGCAGTATATCCAGGACAGGGTCCTTAAGGGGAAGATAGAGCAAATGAGGCGCTGGGACAGGGCTCTCTGTCAAACACCAATGTCCTCCTGGCAACTTGTCAAGCTCCTGCATCCACCAGGAGACAGAAAGCATAAATGTAGGAGAATAAATATGAGAAATTATGGGCTAAGGAGCAGGGGAAAGAACAGTGATCAACATCACAAAAGGAAAGCTGGTAATACATAGTTATAATAATGTCTTATATTTGCATAGCAGGTCATTCATTCTCTTAATAATAAAAACAAAAAGCCATTGTTCTCTTACCTTATAGAGAGCAAAAAAAACAATCAGTTAAGTATTTATGGAGGCCTGATTTGTTAAGTGCTTGATTTTTTTTTTGGCCAGTTTCTGATTCAGAACTACATTCATAACCTGAAATAATATATATCTGTACATATAACTTGTATCATCCAAAGTTGCCTTATCTATCCTCTGAAAGTACCTAAAGTAACTTAGTGATTTTTAACCAAAAAAGGAGCAAAACCCACAGTTTTAAGATGTACAACCATAGTGTAGTGTATCATAGAACAAGGCCATGGGGTATATTCAGCTCACATTTGGTTTTTAAAAAAATGCATTAGAGTAAAAGCCCAGTTCTCAATTTTCTTCCTCCTAATTTTGTCTTTTCATATAAACCTTAAAATAATGCATGCTCCCAGGAGAGTGATAATCTCTGTCCCTATATAACTAGTAGTGTAGTGCAGCACTTAATTAGAGGTATAAGGAAAGGAATATTCAGAAAATGCGTCCCATGCAAAATAACTCAAATCGTTATCTTCCAGGGCAAAGAATACAAATGTCCAATACTTGCCGACTTTACCCATTTGTGTGACAATCCACAAATTTTACCACATTGGTGCATCACCTGTATTGGTAATGTTTCTTTAACTTAGAGTTTTTGCTTTTTAGCTTTAATCAATTTATCTTAAAGAAAAATCTATCTCTTATTCAAATTAGAAAGTCCAAAATAAAAATGACAAAAATAAAAATCATATTATTAAATTGTAGTGATATTGTTGTCTGCTTCAAGCTCCAGACTAATGGTGCCTCCATTCATTAAAAAAGTATACACATGTATACATATATACTATATATAAAAGTATATACATATATATGGAAGTATATATATACAGAGAGAGAGAGAGAAAGTAAGAGATTTGTCAGTACTATAGAGGAAGTGAAGATAGAAGGGAACCAAACTGAAACATTCTCTTTGATAATAACCAAAAGACATAAGAAAGAGAAGGGAAAAGAACTTGCCCATTGTATGATGCATTGTCACTTAATACCATTTCAACATACAACCTAAAACCATCTCTAACTTACAGCTAATGCTTTGGGATACCCTAACTTTGTAATTTTCTTCTTTCATATACATCGTACTTAAGAAATGTTTAATATATAGGTATTAGATATATGTCAAATCAAAGCAAATATGTCTTACTATATACTATATCTTACTATATACTATATCTTGGCTATAGTATCAATACTGTGGAAGAAAATAGTGCTTCTTTATTAATTCATTTGCTTAGGAAAGCAGACCTCTATCTAACTAGAATTTTTAATTTAGACTTGTCCCTAAAATGGCAATAGCACATGTTTAGTGTCAAACCCTCAGCTGTTATTCTTGTTGACATTTTTCATACATTCTATCCTAATTGCATCCAGGAAATATAAGGTGGTACTGCATATTAAAAATAAATATGGTTTCTGTACGGCAAGCAAAAGAATGTGTTTTACATGTTAATACTGGGTTTCCACAAAACACAGAGGAAATATACCTTTAGAGAATGATAAACATCATTCTAATTCAGAAGCATTATAGTGGCATTGCAAATTTAATAAAGAAAAAAAACATGATTTGTAAATATCTTTTCCCATTCAGTAGGCTGCCTTTTTGTTTTGTTGATGGCTTCCTTTGCTGTGCAGAAGCTTTTTATTTTTGTGTAGCGTCAATCATTTAATCTTGCTTTTGTTTCACTTACTGAGGAGATGAATCTAAAAAATTTTCTCTGATTGTTGTCAAACAGATTACGGTCTATCTTTTCTTCTAGGAGTTTTATAGTTTCAGGTCTTACATTTTAGATCTTTGATCCATTTTGAGTTTATTTTTGCCTATGTTGTAAGAAAATGGACCAGTTTCATTCTTTTGCTTACAGCTGTCCATTTTTCTCAGCACCACTGTTGGCAGAGATTGTCTTTTCCCCATTGTATATTCTTGTCTCCTCTGTCATAGATTAATTGACCATATAAGCAGGAGTTTGTTTTTGGACTCTTTATTTTGTTCTAGTGATCTGTGTATCTATTTTTGTACCATACCGTTTTGATTACTATAGTTTTCATACAAATTTTAGGATTATTTATTCTAGTTCTATGAAAAAATATTGGTATTTTGGTGGTGATTGCATCAAATCTGTAGATTGCTTTGGGTAGTTAGGACATTTTAACAATATTGGTTGGAATATCTTTCCATTTGTTTGTGTCATCTTCAATTTCTTCCATCAATATTTTATAGTTATCAGAGTACAGATCTTTTACCTCCTTGGTTAAGTTTATTCCTAGGTATTTTATATTTTTGGTACAATTATAAATGAGATTCTTTTCTCAACTTTTCTTTCTGCTACTTTATTATAAGTGTATAGAAATGCAATACATTTCTATAGATCAATTTTGTATCTTGAGACTTAACTGAATTCATTTATTGAAACTAGTAGTCCTTTGGTGGAATCTTTGGCTGGAATTTTAGGGTTTTCTATATATAGTATCAGGTCAAAATGGGAAAAGATATTTTCAAATGATACATTTGATAAGGTGTTAATATGTAAAATATATAAAGAACTTAGACAACCCAACACCAAAAAACAATCTGATTTGATTATCTGAATAGATCTTTGTTCAAAGAAGACATACAAATGGCCAACAGACACATGAAAAGGTGTTCAACATCATTAATTATCAGGGAAATGCAAATCAAAACTACAATGAGATATCACCTTATACCTGCCAGAATGACTTAAATAAAAAACACAAGAAATAACAAGTATTGTCCAAAATGTGGAGAAAAAGAAAACTTTGTGCACTACTGAGAGGAATGCAAATTGATGCAGCCACTGTGAAAAACAGTATGAAAAACTAAAAATATTAAAAAATAAATACTGAATCAAAAATTTAAAAAATTAAACACAGAATTACCACATAACCAATCTGAGAAGGCTATCTACTGTACAATTCCAACTATATTACATTCTGGAAAAGACAAAGCTATGATGACAATAAAACGATCAGTGGTTTCCAGGGGTGAGGAGTGGGGGAAAGATACATAATCAGGGCACACAGGATTTTCAGGCAGTGAAAACACTTTCAATGATAGTATAATGATAAATATATGTCATTATACATTTGACCAAAACCATTGAATGTACAATACCAAGAGTAGACCCTAAGATAAACTACAGATTCTGGATGATTATAATGTGTCAATGTAGGTTCATCCTTGGTAATAAATGTACTGTTCTGGTAAGTGGTGCTAGCAATAGAGAAGGCTATGCATGTGGTGGTCGGGGAGGGTATGCATGAGAAAGCTCTGAACTTTCCTCTAAACTCTTCTGTAAATGTAAAATTGCTCTAAAAATATTTAGGAAACCAATCATGTTCAAAGTAAAGATACTGGTAAAGTGGTAAGTTAATGTAAATGTCTAATTAGATTTGCACATTATATTTGACAAAGTAGGCTCAAACACATTTACATGCACTATTTTCTCAGAAAAGGGGGATAAACTAATTTTATGAAGCTATATCTACAGTGAAATTTTATGGATTTATGGACCATTTTTTTAAATTTTAAATTTTAAAATTTATGGACCAAATAACTACTCAATGTTAAATCTTAGGGTCATAAGACTGACAAAATCAATTTCAGAGGGCATTTTAAGGAGCTCTTCATTCAGTATTTCATCATCATTTACAACTCTCAGCAAAGCGATCATTCTTATTCATTTAACAAATGCTTACTGTGTGTTCCTTATATGTCAAACATAGCTTGAGTGTCTGGAAATTTGTTTCTGCCTAACTAAAACTATTTTGTCACAGTTCAGTCTATTAAAAAGTTATTCCTTATTCATTGTTCTGAATTATGCTTTTGAGGCCATATAGATTAAGTCTAGTTCCTCTTTTAGGAGACATCCTCTAAAATTAAGGAAAACCTTCTAATTTACCAAAATAGAGCACATAAAAATTATTTCCCTCTCTATATTCCAAAGTGTTTTACATATGCCCATTTTTTGTGCTAGATTTAGTTCTTAGAACACTAATCACAAAGATATGATTAATTTATTACATGTGGAATTTCCAAGGTCCAATCTGTGCATCTCTTCCTACTTGGAACAGTCACTATAGGTTATCTTATATCTCAAAACCTTCAGGATTAAGAGTATTTCTCTCCAGACCTCCTGACTGAGGTCCAGGCATAATTTTCCTATCAACTGCTGGTCATCTTAAATTAAGTGTCCTTCAACCATGTCAAAGCAACATTTCTTTTTTTTTTTTTTTAAAGATTTTATTTATTTATTTGACACAGAGAGAGAGAGATCACAAGTAGGCAGAGAGGCAGGCAGAGAGGGAGGGAGGCAGGCTCCCTGCTGGGCAGAGAGCCAGATTAGGGACTCAATCCCAGGACTCTGAGATCAATACCTGAGCCTAAGGCAGAGGCTTAACCCACTGAGCCACCCAGGCACCCCAAGAAAACTCCTTAATAGACAAAGATGTCTACATTACTGGAGTGGACCACTTTGCACAATTTGAATTTCATTTTATTTGCTTACGTAGGACAAAATAAATTTTCCCAGGGAGAAAGTCATATAAGAGTAGTAGTAAAAAACATGTAAAAAAAAAAAAACCCTCAGGATATGCGAAGGTCAAAACTTTCAAAGTCTTAAATTATCTTTTCATTCCTTATTACCATCTATATGTTGTTTCCTATATTTCTCTCATCATTTTGTATTAAAAAAAAGAAAGACCTAGGATGGAGCATACTTCTGCTATCGGAAGAGATTATAGGACTTCATTCATAAACCCCCTGCACAATTTTTTAAACAGGGAATAAAACTATACTACATCAAATTAGTGGTAGAAGGCATATTAACTTTAAAAATCCTCAGCTAGGTTTAATCTTAGCTAGAAAAACAGTAGGTGCCTTGAAATATAATCTTACTAAGACATATATATTTAAAGTCTTTCAAAAACAATCTTATGAAAGAAATCAGAACTCCCTTACTTAAAACTCAGGGATTAAAACAAACAAACAATAAAAAAAAAGCAAAACAAACAAAAAAGTAAACAAAACTCTGACTATTTTCACGTTTCAAATGATAGAATTTAATTGGCTGCATCTAAAATAAATGGTATGGATTCCTAGCACCGTTAGAAATAAGTATGTTAATTATAACATTCTTAAAAATTAGAAATAAATGTTATGCCCAACATATAATGGAGTTTGGTGTAGTTACTTATTTTAAGCAATAAGTAAATAGATGAATAAATAAATACAATGTATATTGAGTACCTAGCATATGCTGGGCAATGTTCTAGGTACTTTTTTTTTTTTAATTTTTTAATTTTTTTTTCAGCATAACAGTATTCATTATTTTTGCACCACACCCAGTGCTCCATGCAATCCGTGCCCTCTACAATACCCACCACCTGGTGCCCCCAACCTCCCACCCCCCACCCCTTCAAAATTCTCAGATTGTTTTTCAGAGTCCATAGTCTCTCATGGTTCACCTCCCCTTCCAATTTCCCTCAACTCCCTTCTCCTCTCCATCTCCCCTTGTCCTCCATGTCAAAGCAACATTTCTGAAATTAATTGTATTCTGAACAGATTCACACATTCTCTGTCCTGGTAACTGAAATCACATCCACCCATTGTTCTAGAGCAGACTCCTTGATGTTTCACATTTCTAATTAATTCTTCCCCCTCATTATCTTTCATATACGGTCTTTCCCTTGGCCATGTCACTGAATTAGTTTAGACATGTATTATCTCTTACTGGAAAACCTCCAAATTGGTTTCTGACTCCTGTTTTCTACTCTCTAATAACATGCCATGAGGTTCTAAGAATATGCAAATTACTTGTGTCATTCTCCTGCTTAAATTTCTGAAAATATTGTAATTTCTTGCATAGGATAATACTCATGTAAAAGATTTTCCCCATCTTCTACATTTTGTAGAAATCCTATCCCTTTATTGCTCTATTCTAATTGAGAGTTCCATTTACCAAGTCTTTGTGAAATCTAGTCTTATTTATCTTTTTGTATTAAATTCTGAGCTTTACCTTATTCCTTACTTATTCTTGTCTTTGGTACAGAAATTTCTGAATGTATTGATGCTAGTTTAATTTCCCTAGCCACATGCTAATATTCTGAGTTACTGGGTAATTTCACATGCTCATGTTTTCTTATTAGTCCTATCCAGTGTCTTCCACTTGGACTAGTGATCTCACATGCACTCAGGAATTGAGTATATTGATGTCAATAGTTAGCACATATATACCAAGACAATATGTAAGCTCAAATCTGTATGACTGTTTCTAAAGCTCTTTGACACATTATAGTCATTATTTGCATGTGAAACTATTGCTGGGGGTTATATAGGGTTTGAAAAACATAGGAATTAGGTAAAGACAATTAACTATTCAAGGCATTAAGTTAAAGAGTAGGCAAATGGATATTTGTTTTTTCTTTTCACTTTGTCATTTTTTTAGTGTCATTTTAAATACTTAACTATGAACATTTCCATACACAAAAGCAGAGGGAATTATATCCTATGAATTTTTATCTACACTGGCAATAGCAATCTTTGTGTGACTTGTATTCAGTCCTTTAACCCTTGCACTACCTTTTCACCTGTGCTCTCAACTCAGAATTCTAATAACCTCTCCTCAGAGTTCTTAGAAATAATTTAAAAATTAAAGCTTTCTGTTAGAGATGCTAAATATAATTTAGATTTAAATACAAATACAATTTAGATTTAATGGGAGAATTGGGGCATGTAAATACAGCAATCAGAGCAAGAGAGCAGCGTGTTGACTGTGTTTATTGATGAGAACAGGGAACTGGGAATCAAGGTTACAGAGTTGTATTCCCAACTCTGTTCTTTTTGTTGTTACGAAGAGAAAAACATTTAACTTCTTTAAATTTACCCATCTAGAAAGAAAACTGCTTTCCTTTTCTGATGTGAGCCTTAGCAAGATTATTAAAGGTGCCTGTAAAAAGTATTACTTTTCTTATGTAAAAAAAAAAAAAAAAGAATATACCATTAAAAAATAAATATCACATCATTCATAAGGGTGTTTGGTATTAGCATGCTCAGCTTCCAAGGCTGAAATAAATGAAGCAAAGCCACCTGTATGGGTTGACAGACAGAGCATCATGTGATAATGGTTCAAGAATTTAGCAATAAGAGTGTTTACAGTCCATGGGTCAAAGTTAAGAAACATGGGTCATTTCAGGAGTAAGATGATATATGATCAAGGAAAATCCCCCTCCGCCCTGCCAACTCTTATACAAAGCAATGAACTCCAGCATCCCAGGGAAAACAAGTGCACAGAAAATCCATATGCTGGAAAACCTTTAGTAAGTTGAATAAACAGTAAAGTGTGGTCAATTAGATATAGGGAGAATAACAGAGTAACAATTCTCCCAGGCCACTGGGCTGTGTCATGGTCAGTTCACAATTCTCTGTCCCAGAACTTTTTGAGCCCTGTTTACTCAAAACAAAGAAACAGAAGAGGAGATTTCTGGATGTCTCACCATTGTCATTAGTCTTTCTTTTTTCCTGACAAGATTGGATTCCCCTGATGGGCTGTTTTGCACCAGAGAGTTCTGTCCTACCACTATCAGCCCTATCACTCTTGTGTCTGGTAGGGGGGTGCTGTGTTAGACTTGGACAGGGAGTCAAAACCAAATAGCAGAGGGTTCTGATATGCTCTATGGGACCCAGCTGCTTCTGAACTCAACACTGTGTTCCCATTCAACTCCAGCCCACTAGCAGTTTCCTCTTTCCCCATAAAAGACCTCAGGTCAGATTAGCCCATTTCTGCCGGTCAACTAGGATAGAGTTTGTCATCCACAAACGGCTTCACCAGACCCTGCTCTTGCCTAAACTGAGAATCTCCCTCTGGCTTTCCTCTGCTTTTCTCTCATCCCTGCTTTTCTTTCATCCACTGCTTTGCTTTCATGCTTCTTTTAATAAAAGCCCAGACCTCCCCCCTTTCTTTTAGCAGAGTCACATTGTTGTTTGTTTGGTTTGGAGTTTAGCTGGGTGATTACTGACCAAAAAAGGATTGGAAAAGGATTTTAGAGATTATCTGGCTCATAACCTCCATCTTGTATTTCATTGCCCCCATATACCTGCCAGTCTCTAGTTCCAAACCTCTATTCACCTGAAATTCATCCCTTCCTGGGTAGCTTTTTTTTCATTTACAGGCAATTAGAATGTCCTTGTTATCAATTACACCTCAATAAGGAAAAAAAATTCTTTGCATGAGGAGCTAACAAAAGGATACTTTGATCTTAGACAAATACCAAAAAAGGTCTGGGTTAAAATAAACAAAAAGGCATCTGAATGTCTAATTTAATCTGATAATTATAATTATTTTTTTATAATTTAAAAAATGAATCAACTTTGTTGTACTTTAGTTTCTCATATATGAAATGGGACCAATACTACCTTATACTGACTATCTCATAGAACTGTCACGGAAACCTAATGAAGTAATATATAGCAGACTCCCGTTTGAACCTAAATTGAGCTCAGTACTGGCATTAATCTAAGCATTCCTTGTGAGTGAATGGAAGGTCTGCTCAAATAATCTACGTACTTGGCATAAGAGTCCCAGTAGGTGGAAGCAGAAGAGAGGAAGATGTAGCATAAAATAGGTTACCACAAAAATATTCACTTCCTCACAACACTCTTCTTCTAGCACAAGTGTCAGCAAGGGTATCAGCATTGTCATGATAAAAAGAAGCACTAACAGACATTCTGAAAGTAATTCGGAGAACAGAGAACATTAACAAAATAATCCAGTACAGAAAATAAAGAAAACAATGGACTTCCAGCAATAATTTACACGATATTGTGACATAAAGTCAAATATCTCCTTGGGACTTTCAGAAACACCAAGGTGGGAGGGGCTGCCAGTTTATGTTTAAATGGGGACAAGAGGCCACCACAGGAGGTTTTTAACATTAATAACACCTACCCAAAGAAGAAAAGTTGGATTATTGATATTAAAGTGCTTTGCAAATTATAAAATTCTATGCAAAAGTAATGTAATACTATGCTTTTAAAATGTATTTTTTAGGGGCACCTGGGTGGCTCAGTTGGTTGGGCGACTGCCTTCTGCTCAGGTCATGATCCGGGAGTACCAGGATCGGGTCCTGCATTGGGCTCCCAGCTCCACAGGGAGTCTGCTTCTCCTCTCTCATGCTTTCTTTCACGGTCTCTCTCTCAAATAAATAAATAAAATCTTTAAAAAAATGTATTTTTTACTATAGACACATAATTCTAAAAGAAAAAAATATAAAAATCTGTCTCATGAAACTAAAGTGCAAATCTGAACCACTGTTAAAAATACAGAGAAAACAGGGTGCCATACTTTTCTCCTGACCAAGCTTTGGCCTATTTTTAGTCATGTACAGGATTGCTCCTCTTGAATAGCTAATTAAACAGCTAAGGGAGAAAGTCAATGTGGGAGAAATTTTTGATTAACTTATACACCACGTTTATTTCCTCTGCATCATCCATAAAGCACCCACTTAGCCAATGTTCTCTATCAAGCATCATTTTTGGGAAACAAAAAGAGGGGTAAGTGTAAGAAACACTAAAGAATCCTTCCTCTCTCTTAAGCAAATCCCTTTTGTCACCTGTGCTCAATTTTATAATCTTTGAAACCACCTGTCTGAAAGATGAATTTCCCTCAAAATCCAGTATGCTGAACTTTGCCCAAAGTTAAAGCAAACATGTTTTATGCATGATCTTGAAGTCTAGATGAATACAGGGAGCAAAATGACATAGACAGTGCCTTTCTCACTTCTGCAGACTAATTATGGTCTGCTTTGGCTGCCTGACAGAATCCCAATTCTGCTCTTAACCTAAATCTGGAGTAGAATGTCCCTAATATATAAGCGTTTACTTCTAGGATGGACATGTTACTGGGCCTTGTTCCCGTAAATGCGTCATTTTGTCAACACTCTCAAACAACAAATAAACAGATTATTTAAGAAAACTTGATACACAGGATGCACTGAACAAACATTGTTCATTAGTTAATTTGTTCAACACTGAGTGATTGATTACTCATTACCAATCCTGTGCTAAGTGATGGGAATAAAGTAGTGAAAAGACAAAGTCCTCCCTCTCATGGAAATCACATGCATAATAAATGCATAAATAAATACAGTATTTTCAGATAGTGTCAGATTGTATTAAAAAGTAATGCAGATTAATTATGGTAGTCAGTGAGTACAAGAAGGTATGAATGATGTAAAAATCTCAGAGTAGCCCAGGAAGAAACAATAGCCAATGTTAATGTCTAGAAGGAGAAATGAGTTTGGCAGATGGAGTAACAAAAAGACAGGACAGTGAGAGCAAAAAGGAGCAAGAAAGAGCAAAATCCTGGAGGGGGTTGGGGGAAACTTTGTAAAGCTTTGTAGGCCCAGATCAAAAGCCCAGGTTGCACTGTATCAGAATGAGAGTAGAAGCCATTAGAAAGAAGGATTTTAGTAGGAAAATGATACATACTGGTTTGTGTTTGAAGAGGACTCTGACTGCAGTGGAGAATGGACAGCATGGGCAAGAACAGAAGCTCCTCAACAGGTTTGAGAGTTATTGAATGAACCAACAGGAGGGAAGCCAGTGTAAGCTGCCATGAGAGTTTTTGTTTCACATTTTTTCCTGATTTTTAGTATAATCGTAAAGAATATGGTCCTGTGCAACTTTTTTGAGATTCCTTTTTAAAGAAGTCTGTTGCTAGGGAGGTTACTAAGGAGACTGAGCAAAGCCTGGAAGATAAGTGACTTCAGTATCTTATGCAGATTTATTTAAATACCAGAGAGTTTAATGTAGTTAAAGTAGTTTAATCCCCCTAAGGAGAAAAACGTATGACTTAGGAAAGGTCAGAGAAGGGGCTTCTGTGTGTGTGTGCATGAGTAGGATGTGTCTGTTGTGGATGTATGCATTTTGACCACTCCCAGTTAAAAGGTGATTTGTGGCATGCCTCAGTGGAACTAAGAAAAAAAAGAATTTTTCTAGAAAGGAGATGTAACTCTTTATTCAAGAAACTAGAACTAGCTAGGATTTCACTGGCTGATCAAAAAAAAAAAAGCCAGTAGATATTGGAAGATTAAATTCATTTGAGGAAGAGAGGAATGTGCAATAATAGGAAGGATCATCTCTTACTAGAGATGGTTTAGTATGGTGTAAGAACATAAACGGACTTTGAAATTAGACAAAAATTCAGCAATCATATAAAAGCTGTGAGACCTTGGGAAAGTTTCTTGAATCTATGAGTTTTGGTGTCCTCAACTATAAAATGAGGGAAACAAAATTCATCTTGCTCGTTGTGGCTGAAAAGGTTAGTCACCTATCAACAAATTCATTCTCTCTTTTTCATAGCCAGGAATCTTTGGAAGACAACTGCCCGATAGAGGCCTATATATTTCAGCTTCCTCCTGACACCTTGCTCCCCCTTCCCCAACCATCTCCCTTGTTTCCAGGTTTGGTCATGTGAGTTCTTCTGGATAGTGGAATATGTTCATGTCATTTCCCAAGTAATTTTTAAGAAGCAGCTGTGCTACCATACACATATATAGTATACACTATACTATATAGACTCTTTTTTCCGTTAGCTGGATAAATGTGGAAGATGCTAAGGCCGTAAAGGATAGAGGAACTATAAGAAGGAGGAAACCTTAGTTCTAGAGTCACCACATGGAAGAAAGCACGTGACCTAAGAGGATCAAAAATTGGACAGTTAGATGTGTGGAAATACAATAATTTTCAGTCATCAAAGTAACAAGCTACTAGAATTTGGAGGTTGTTTATATGGTGGTTTGTATTGCCATAGTCAATACATACGCTTATTATGAACACTGTAAATGATGTAGTCCATCATTTGGCAATGCATGTTTAATAAATTAACCTACAAACAGTACTAATTTTATTACCTTGGACAAATTACTTAATCTCTCTGAGTCTTAATTCACTCATATGTAAACTATGTCTTCCCTAAAGATTTTCTTCTCTACTCTGAACATCCCCAATTTTTGTCCATCATTCTTTAAATGGAGGAGTTTTCAGATTTTTCATTATCTGTCTTTTCTAAAAGCTCTCAGGTTGGTTAATGTTTCTCATAAAGACCACCACTCAGAATTAAATACATTTCCATAAACAAATGTAATCCAGTGGGTTAAACTTGCTTGTTTTGAATACTAAACATCTATTGTACTTAAAGTTACATGGAAACAGGTGAAACCAGTATCACTCTACTTCTGTGTGCATAAGTGAGCCTATACTTTCATTCAATACTGATGCAATCATATTCTGAAAACTGAGTTGGAATTTTATTTTGTTTTAATTAATTTTTTTAAATGATGGGTGTTAACCATCACATTAACCATCTCTCCCAACTTTGTGTTATCTCCAAATCTGATAAGCATGGCTCCTATATATTCCAAGCTCTTATGCTGAACTAAAAAGGCCAAGTCTATTATATTTTCTTCTGGAGGATAGTTTTAAATATCCCAACAAATATTTAGATGATTAAACATATATTTCCAAATCATCCATTAATCATCTTTATAGTCAGGAAGTGATTTTAATACATTGGTGGATTTCCACTTCATATATTCCCAGGTAGTTTCAACCTTCTGCTCACCTATCCATAGCTATTCCAATATTCAGGTCCCAGGTATTATCTGAAAAGCAGATGCATTCAACAAACATTTAACAAAGTTCTCCAGAAACTCTCTTTTTCAATAGGGTGTTTTAGAAGTTAAAGAGTATTTTTTTAGTTCTCACAATGGTTATGGGGTCTTCTTGGAATTTAGTGTGTAGGGATGACCAGGGATGCTACATATACTGCAATACACAGGACTGTCCTGCACATTTAGAGAACTGTCTCACATCTGGTAACTATCAAATATCCTGTGGGAGACTCATGTAGATAAATAATCTCTATACCATGTCTGAGCCCAGATTTTAATTCTATTTTTCATATAAATACACATATGCATGTTTGTTGTTTTGATTACATAGAATTTTTCAGAAATGTAATTATGTTAATCAACAAAAAATACTTTCTTAGTAAATCTATGAAGATTTGTTCACTCCTTTGGAAAAGCATGTTATAAGTTAAAATAATGTTATGAAATTTAAGTTGCCAATACAATGTTTCTGTGTCATCCTGCATTTTTAATTGCTTCATTTTTACTAAGTCTGTGCATATATATACACTGAGTCTATGTATTAGTCTATATTTTAATTAATAAATATTTTTAAAAATAAATGATATTCAGATGATTGTTTTCTTTTTTTAAAAGTTAAATGTATTTTTTCATAAGTACAAGTATCTAAGCATTTACTATGCCTTCTAAGGATATTCGTGTCTTATCTTTACATAAAGATATGCATAGTATTTTATTATAAATTTGTTCCTTATTATTGCTTTTTATCAGTAAGACATAATATAGATTTTGTTTTTTTAAATTTGTGTAGACAGGTTATATTATTTAAATTCCAGGACAATAAATGAGGTATTTCAAATTATTTGTGATTAAAAAGGGAAGAGTTTGGTCTGATTGGGTTAATAAATAACAATTTAATTCATATATATTAAGGACTTCTGTGGCTGAATGGTGAGGACTAGATGAAGAATAAGAAGTAGCTTCTGGTTTAATGAGCAAAAGCTGAAATTAGAAAAAGAAATGTAATAAACAAAATGACAGACATATGAAGAAAGTACAAAAAATACATAGAAGAGAAGCACCTAATTCAGTCTTGAGAATAAGGGGAGGTGCTGTCATTGCCCCTTGGCACTTACTATTCCTTAACTTGCTGACAAGTTCTTAATGCAAGCGCCTATGATTCTCTGCCGGTGGACTTTCTTTGATCAACTTTATCTAAGCATGTTCAGCCTTTATCAAGACAGGCTGGAAGTGGCATCAAGATAATGGCCCATCCCCTCCCTGGAGCAGTTCTCAACCAATAAGAGAAGAGAGTTGTTACTTACATACCCTAGCTTCCTCATTACCATGCAGTTTCTCAGAAGTTCCCAACATGATTGAGCCTCAGCTGCCCACAATGATAACATGCTTCATAATGCTCCTTTCATCAACTCCCTTACTTTCTATCTGTCATTTTCCCACTTCTGTTCCTGTGTATCCTGGATTCAATTTTAAAATAAACTACTTACACACTTCACAGCACTCACCATAGCACATACCCTCCCCAATATCCATAACCCCACCCCCCTCTCCCAACCCCCTCCCCCCATCAACCCTCAGTTTGTTTTGTGAGATTAAGAGTCACTTATGGTTTGTCTCCCTCCCAATCCCATCTTGTTTCATTTATTCTTCTCCAACCCCCTTAACCCCCCATGATTCGCAGACCTGTAACCCTGGGGATAAAAATATATGTTTATAAAGCTGTAAAAAAAAAAAAAAGAAAAAGAAAAAAGAAAGGATGAATACCCAAGTTTTGTAGCAACATGGACGGGACTGGAAGAGATTATGCTGAGTGAAATAAGTCAAGCAGAGAGAGTCAATTATCATATGGTTTCACTTATTTGTGGAGCATAACAAATAGCATGGAGGACAAGGGGAGATGGAGAGGAGAAGGGAGTTGAGGGAAATTGGAAGGGGAGGTGAACCATGAGAGACTATGGACTCTGAAAAACGATCTGAGAATTTTGAAGGGGTGGGGGGTGGGAGGTTGGGGGCACCAGGTGGTGGGTATTGTAGAGGGCACGGATTGCATGGAGCACTGGGTGTGGTGCAAAAATAATGAATACTGTTATGCTGAAAAAATAAAAAATTAATTAAAAAAATAAAATAAAATAAAATAAACTACTTAAATTCAAGTCCTTGTTTTAGAGTACCTCTGGGTAGCTTCAACTTAAAACAAGTTGTAAAATTCACATGCATGTTTGCTCTAAGATCCATTCCCTATACCCTCTCTGTTCAGCCTTGTATCTCAGGCAACTGTATTTCCTGGGCTCCCTTGCCAGTTGACATCTAATTAGTTTGGGCATTAGGAGCCAGTAGGTAGGAGAACGAGGGCAGGAAGAGAGAAAAAGCTAGGATATTTACATTTCTCACACTGAGTGTTGTCATTTCCAGCAGCAGCTATGCTTTCTCTGGTTCAGCTCTGAAGGAACAGCATCCTTGTGGCCTCAGTTCCCACCTGGCAACCTATATCATGGTTACATGACAATCCCAACTCCTAGTTTCTAGTAAATCACCTGTCTCTTATTTCTTTCCAGCATAGTGGGTCTAGAAAATTTAAACAGTTTAGTGTTGTTGAAATATTTAGTGTATGATGATGAGTGACAGGAATGAACTAGAAAAGTAGGAAGCAGTTTGATGAAGGAGGACCTCAGGTACATGTTCTGGAATTTTTCCTGTTAAATAAAATTTCCTGAATTTAAATTCTCTCTCTCTCTCTCTCTCTTTTCCTTTCAGAAAATCCATCATAGTGAGTTGTCCAACACCATGTGAATCCTTACTTCCAAATTACAAGATGTCTTTATGTCTTTTAATAACATAGTCTGTTCATTTCTTTTAGGCAACAAAATTATTTCCCACCCTGGGGAATTAATGTATTTTAAGAGATGTAATTGTGGTTAATATCTATGAAATCTAAATGGAAAACAGTAAGGAAATATGCAAGAGGTTGACGACCATACAATGCAATGTAATGAGATGGACATTAGACTGGGGATTAGGAGAATCCTAGACTTGTTCTCCCACCTTGGGATTATTATGACATAAACTAGCAAATCAAAAGGATAAGAACAAAAAATACTGGAGATAACTTCAACATCTAGATAAAGCAGTTTCCCTCAAAATGCTTCTGGACTCTTTCTACATTAGAGAAAATTGTAGGCCACTCTGTCCTAAATGAATTACTATTTCTTACCTTTTTGATGAAAATAGAGTCTAAAAACTATACAAAAACTAATTGTATTAAAACAATTAAATTAAAAGGCAATTGTTTTTCTTCTTGATCCCTTCTTCCTAACACTAAAGAAGGAAGGCATTCCACAGAATGGTTGCCAAAAACCTCAACAGATAAGCTACAGAATACTAAAAACCAGAAGCTTCACACATGCGTGTAGAAGCAATTTTGTTTTCCTGTCTTTAGAGGTCTGATGACTTTATTGCAAGGGTTGTTAAATTAGCTGACACTTAATTCATTTTAATTAGGACATATTTAAAAAATACTAAAGAAGAAAACCTCTAGAACCACTGTCATTATTTTATTTCCAAGGCCTGTCCATATGGCCAAATCTCAGCAGAAGTCATGATTAGTTAGGAACTAAATTAAAGCAACTTTGGCAAAACTGCATTTGATTGATGTAGACATAGAGGGAGTAAGCACAGCTCCAGCATTTCTACCAAAAGATCCAAGTACTTTCAAGTCTTCATATCTGAATGCACACTAAAAATCCTTAGTTACAAAAACAAAAACAAAAGCAGAAACAAAACCACTTTGCTTTCCTTTGTAGGAGACTGGCAACCCCTAGCATTGCAGTACGACATTTTCCTAGATAGGCTGTCAAAAATTAGGACATTGAATTACATGCTTTGCCAAGTAGTTTTTCTTCTGACTTCTAAAAACAAGTGATATCTTATCCTTCTTTACTGGATTCACTCAAATGCAATATAAACTCAACTCTATGGACTTTCATCAAAGTGACACAAATTGAGGAATTCAAAGAACACCTATTATTTTGCCTCTACCCTAAATAGAACCTATACTAAGTAAGTCGGATTTTCTAAGGAGACACCAAAAATTTAAATATTCATGCTGAAGTGGGTTTAAAGTGAGCTTGTTTCTCTTCAAGACCTTGGCATACCTGAAATTCCACAGTGGACTTAAGGAAGGATAAGAAAAGAGAAGAGTCAGTCAAATCTAAGTGTATAACAAAGTCAATTAACTTAAGAAACAAGTATAGATTCAGTTCACAAGTTAAAAGACATTATGCTTAAAGAAATCAGCACAATCAATTCTCAAAGGAAACACCTTCAGGTCTGTGCCTTATTCTCAGATCTGTTTTCAATATATCTCTAGTCTGAAATGTCTCTGGAAATCATTCTTAAATATCAGGGCACAGAAGAATCACTTGCAAAATTTGTTAAATACAGATTCCTGGAGACCCCAAAACAAGGACTGTAATCTGGGTCAGGCCTAGGTAGTCGCACTTACCAGAACACCAAGTATTACTGATGCAGATAATTTAAAGACTACTTTTTAAAGAAAAAAGCTACGGGGATTAAGAAGGGTTTAGCATATTCACCTTTTAGGAATGCAACCTTCCCATCTGTCTCCAAGAGTGGTCTACTTTGCCATTCTATAGCATGTGGCCCAAACTGTAATAATTCACAACCTGTCATGAGCAGCAGAATTTTCCATAGAGCTTATAAATGGTGCACTTTACTAGGCTTCTCCCCTGACCTCTAAGCCTCCTTACTAAACCGCACCAACCTCTGGTGGTGTGTGCAGGGCATCAACAAGGTTTACTTCAAGCAGTTCTGCAGAATTTGTTAGAAGTCTTATAACACTTACCAAGTGGAGGATATCACCTGTCAAAGTTGTAAACAGACTAGATGCCCCTGTGCCATGAAACTCCACCATGTTGACCCTAAAAGGTGACATCATCAAGATTTGTGTGGGAAATGCAAAGGCAAATGCCTGTCCTGTGACAGCACTTTCAGCTTCAAATATATCATTTAAATAAACATTAAAAAAAAAAAAAGAAATGGTTCTACTTGAAGTGAGCTAATGGAGCAGACAAGTTAGCTTTTTTTCATGCTCCTTTCTACCTCGCTTCTCAAAATACTTCATGAAAGGCTGTATTTTTGAAAAAGCCTTCAAATAAAAGTATTTTGGTTAGAGTTGAACTTATATATGTGGGTTTTTAAAACTCCATCAACTATTCTGATACATAGTCAAGATGGAGAATCACTAGAAACTGAAACCAACACGGTGTTGAAAGCATTAAGGGACAACAGAATACTGAATACACTACACTGGGATGGTGATCCAGGATAAAGTATATCTGCTGGAACATATTGGATAATCAGAGCATTTGTCTAATATTCACTTGATTCCTACTTTTTTATGCCACATAAGGAGGATGGGTGGAGGATTGAAATAAAGCTATGTAAGGTGATTTACATATACAGTTTAATTCTTAACAATCTTATATAAGGTCATTGTCTCCATTTTATAGTTCAGACAAAAAGGAAGATTCACAGTGGTTGGGTCACCTTCCAAGATACCACAATGTGAAGTAAAAAGACCCAGTGAAGAGACCCACGTCTGCCTGACACTACATAACCTCAGAATGCTCTTTTTTCCCCTCCTTCTTCAATGCATATTGCCATGCAATGTTAGGCTATAGAGTATATGCAAAATCAGGGAATAAAAAGGATAAAGTCCCAGTTTAGCAAAGAAATTCAAAGGAAAGCACAGAGAACTAATATCTCTAATTAAAAAACAAACAAACTGAAAACTTCTCTGATCATCAAGATTTAGATTTGGAAAAAGCTTTAGACATCTGTGTGAGGACCACTTCTGATAACTGGGAGACTTTCAGACCCATGTGGTCTAGTAGATTCTGCTCTGAATTTGAGAATTTGAGGACTTAACTTTTCTAATATGTCATATTAATTTTGGAAAAACTCTCAAAATTTCCAAATTTTTGTCTGTTTCTAAAATGAAAGTCTATCTCAAAGAGATCTTGAAGTGATTAATTTAAATAATGTCACCAACTAAAAGAGACTGGTACAGTATAGGCCTTCAATAAATGCTAGTTCCTTCTTTTCATTCTGCCAATAAGGAAAGTATGAAAAGAAACTCTACTTAGGGTAAGTCTCTAAGAGATAGGATCAGAATCTGGCTCTTCTCTCGCTATTATATTCTCACACCCAAAAGAAAATGCACAGTCTTGAAGATAAAAACATTTGGTCTCAAAAGTCTGAAATATATTCTTCTGCTCAGATCATCTATAGCATTTCTGGATGGAGCAAAAGACCACCATGATTTTCCTTATGTTAATGACAAAATGCCTTCCCTTTCTAGTCCTTTTTTTACCTCTTAGTAATTATAATATTCTTTCCTAATTCCAGTAACTATTTCCTGACACATATTTTGTGACTTCCTTGCTTCATAAGAAATGATCAGGCTTTAGCCAAACAAATCTACTTGAGGGGCATGCCATTACATGTTCCCTATGTACTCTGTAATTTAGTGATAGCCAAGGTTCTAAAACTATAGTGGGAAAAAACTCAATCAAGGAGATAGGCAAAGACATCTAAATATCACATTATTAAATAGGCTCATTGATTCCTGAGTGGTAGCAATATGCTACCATATTTATAGCTTTCATTAAATTGAAGCCCCATAAGATTTTCAAGCAATCAAAAAAGAATTTATTGATCTCCTGTGTCATGTAGTTTGTGTCTGATAGGCCTGGTTATAAATCCTGGCTTTTGTTACTATCTTTATAAAGCTGAAAGAAAGCCCTAAAATTTCCTTGAGTCTCAATGTCCTCATATATAGAATACTGAAATACTGACTCTTTCCTTAAAGTGATGCTGTGAAGATAAGGTTAGATAATTCCATGGAGTCATAATGTAGATATATTTATTTTTCATATGCAATTTCAAATACACATGCTTGGCAAATTAAGGGGAGAAGTAATTTGAAACAGTGCAGATAATTTCTATGATTAGAATGTTTGTCTCCCCACCCCTCCCCAACCACGCTAAATTCATATGTTGAAGTCTTTTTTTTTTTCTTTTCATATGCTGAAGTCTTAATCTCCAATATGTTTGTATTTAAAGGCAAGGTCTTTGGAGAGGTAATTAGGTTTAGATGAAGTCAAGGAGATGAAGCCCCCATAGTGAGATTCGAGCCCTTATAAGGGGATAAAGAGACCTGAGCTCTCTCTGTCCACCATGTGAGGAAACCTAGAAGAGGGTCCTCACCAGGACCTGACCACAGTGGCACCCTGGATCTCAGACATTTCCATTTTCAGAACTGTAAGAAATGTGTATTTTTCCTAGCATGGCCTTTAAATGAAAGTCACCTTATCACCTATACAAATCAAAATATAGCAATTTTCTCCATGATAATGAACAATAACAAAAACTAGTTGTAGTAGTAGTCTTAGTATGAGAAATTAGTGTTTTATTTTGTTTTCTTTAACCTTTCCTGGAGAATTAGATGGGCTCATGTTATAAGGAATAGAAAAGTCAATTAAAAATCCTTATGCAATAAGAAAATCTATTGGTTCCTAGTCTGACTCAGGACTGACTGACTCAGGACTAAACAATATTCCTGAGACATAAGTCTTTCTCACCATTTCAGAGCTCTGCATTTTCAGAGTTGGCTGGTTTCATATAAAGATCCTTCTTTCTTGGTCCTCAAAGGCTCTACGGCTACAGAAAAAATAATTTGCCTTTTCTTAAAGTTCAGATTAAAGTCCCAGGAACTGCATGTTGGTTGTTTTTGCTTGGGTCATATGACATCTCTGAACCAATAACTATAGCCAAGGAGATGGAATTCATTGATTAATTCAGTCAGGACCCACTCTGGAGCTGTGATGAGACCAATCCCATTCAAATTCTACATGGCTGAGAATTGAGGGGCTCTGTAGAAAGGCAACTTAATGTTGGGAAAAATGAACAAATAATCACGTGTGCTGACTTTAAGAATCTAATCTTCACATAAAATGTGATTCCACAGGAACCGTATGGAAATATGTCACCCTGTGTTGGGCACACACATGTTAATGTCTTGTCTGTTCCCTTGTCCTTGCTGTAATTGGATTTCTTATCTTATGTTAGACCCAGAGGAGAACTCAGAAAAAAAAAAAAAAAGTATTAAAAAACAATCTGGGGGTGCCTGGGTGGCTCAGTGGGTTAAGCCTCTGCCTTCGGCTCAGGTCATGATCTCAGGGTCCTGGGATCGAGTCCCGCATCGGGCTCTCTGCTTGGCAGGGAGCCTGCTTCCTCCTCTCTCTCTCTCTGCCTGCGTCTCTGCCTACTTGTGATCTCACTCTGTCAAATAAATAAATAAAATCTTTAAAAAAAAAAAAAAACAGTCTGTCCTCAAGGACTGGTCTTCGTAAAATAACAACCAAAGGAAGAAAGAAAGAGAAAGAAAGAAAACACAGAACAAATTGTGAAAATATAAAATTATATGCTAAAGTGAGTAGTATAGATATTGAAGCATTTTAAATTTCTGGCTTTGTCATACACTATAAATAAAATATTCTTACATTTTATAGGAATGTTTTTAAAAGACAGTGGGTTTCACAGTACAATTCTAAAATAAGAGCAGGGAAGCTGTAAAATAGCACAAATTTTAGAAATAAGCAGATCTGAGGTTGAGTTTACTCATTTAACCTCCCTGAGATTATTATAGTAGAAGTTATAAATATCTACTCATGGAATATTTGGAAGATTAAATGAGGAGATGCACCTAGCACACTGCCAAGCACAAAACAAATAATAAATAACCATTATTGTTATTACCATAATTTGTGCCCGGCAGTATGATTTGGTATTCAAACAGTCTCTTCCAAAGAGGCAATAAGGATCACATAAATATAACAGTTTGACATTTTGTGAAGACAGAGATTTGGCATGAGCACGCACACACACACACACACACACACACACACACACACACAGCACAAACGCATGGACATGTCATTTCTCTGCAATGTTAACTGCAGACCCAAAAGCTCAGGGATTGAGATGCCAAAACTGTAATCTGCAAAGGAAAACTCAAGATTCAAGGAAAGTTACATTGCCCACCCTATGGCATACTGCCGCATCCTGCCCCCATCTGCACACACAATTTGCATGAGTAGGTGGTATCAACCCCTTAATCAAGTATGACTCATTTCCTCCCCAAGACATGAATTTTTAAAAAATGAAACATGACCAGACCCCCCAGGTATTAACTGTGTAAGGCCATTCTTGGAAGTTAAAGAAATACACACTAAACATTCAAGTGCATTGTAGAAAAGGAATTCTGTTTGATGGAACCACTCTGTTGTGCTTTCTGAAACTCTCATGTGAGGTGCTAATAACAGAAATTCAAAAGAGTTTTAACCATTGAAATAAAACAAATCAGTCAAATGGGAAGACTAAATGTTATCTACGGGTCTCTTCCTTCTGAAGGGTCCTTAGCTATACAAAAATGTGGGCTGCTCTGGCAGCAGTATCCTCTCCTAGCTTTTTTGTATCTGGGTGTGATTTCTCTCTTTGCTAGCACACCAGAAACAGCCTCTTTCCTCCAACTTGTGCATGTGTTTGGCGGGGTGGGGAGTGAGGGGTAGGGGTGAAGGGGTGGAGGGGTTGAAAGGAGATAGAGGAGAAGAGAAGCGAAAAGCAAATGGAGGCAGTTGGGGGGAGATAACTTCCCCCCACTCCCTGGGCTTACAAGGGCACACAAGGCCCACTCAAGCCTAAGATGACTATGCTGGTCTTCCCCCTCCTTCTTCAGGCCTCCCCTTGTGAGTCATAACGAGAATCTCTGCCCTTCTCTGCAGGTGAGTAGGAGCTTCTCTGGGCTACCCTCAAATAGACACAATCACTGCTGCAGTGTACATCTGCTGGAAGATCTCGTGGGCTTATTATCTCCAGAACAGCTCTTGATATTTTATCAATTTATTCACTGAGGGAGGAGAAGTATCATCGAGAAAACACATGGGAGCTTGACAAATTTCTTTCTCCATTGCTAGTCAGTGCCAGAAGTGCCATCTTTTACAAGTATTTACATTTTTAAAAAATAAATGAAAATGCTCATCTGCACCTTCCCCTGGGCCTTTTCCTCCTCATCCTCCTTCAGTTTTAAATGTGATGTCTTCTTCTTAAGTTAGGTATTATTCATGGAAACATTTACAAAGTAAATTTCAGTCAAGTTCCAGGGCCAGCTTAAGTATGGGTGAGGGAGTGTCTGGGTGTTCCTAGGAGAGGAGGCAAGAACTTACCCCATCACTTAAGAAGAGATGTCCCTGAGATAATTTACTTCCCATCACTGATGTCTGTATCAGCTGCTGCTTTAGAATTAGATTCCACTCCAAGCGTTCACCCTTACGGGGGTGGAGAAAGAAATCGGGCAAGTGAGAGTTACTTGAATGATTCAGCTACAGCTACCAAACTGAGCTAGGTGGTTACCAGGCAACAGTCTCAAAAGCTTCCTGGCAGTTCTTTAGGATCTCTCTCCCCTTTCCAGTCAGCTCCTCTTTGCTTAATCTGTGCTTTCTGCCTATAATGCAGTTCCCCTTCTGCTCTTGCTGAATATCTCTTTACTTTTCATAACTTTCCAGTGTCCTCTCTTGTCCATGGAACTTCACTGCTCTGCCATTCTCCATGGCAGAGTGAAGGGGGATGGAAATTAGTCTAATCGGCCCAGATCACTGAGCCACAGAAGTACACGACTCAGAGCTTTCTAGCCAAATCCGACTCTGGTTTGTATGTCTACCACCTTCTCCACTCAGATGAGGTCAAGATTGTGATACCAAAATAGAATAAAACTTGGGCACTTAGGGCAGTAAGGTCTGTTTCATAAAGGATGAAACACATCTAGTAGAAAAAGGCAATATAAAAATCTCCTCTCCCTAACAGTTCTAAAGTCTGTGTTCTATTCTCAGGGACAAGTTGTCTCCTGACTAGCATATAAAGAAAATACACCTCAAATTAGGGAATTATATAGAGAAATATATGACTAAAAACCAATCAGTCAGAGTAATGGAAAGTTAGGGTCTATATCCTACCACTTCTAATGAAAAATATTACCATTTGAATTTTACTTTGTTCCTTTCCAGAAAGTTTTAACACATATTTGTTCATTTTTAGTGGATACTATGATCTCTGGTATCCCAAGAACTAGGTTTCAATCCCACATCTGCTGTTATTCACTAAAAAGCTTTGGCAGAACTATTTGATCATTTTAAACTTCCTTTTTTGATAAAATGAAAATATGAATGCTAGTTAACATTTATTAAGCATTACTCTCTACAAAGCATTATGCTTTAAGCTTTACACATGCTACATCATTTAATACTTATAAGTACCACGAAGTTAGTCACAGTTTATAGGTAAGAACAGGGAAGATAATAATAATTTACCATGAGCATCTATTGAAGGATCCTTTATATTGAGGTAGATATTATTATTATGCTCTATTAACAAACTAGGTGACTGGGGCACTTTGAGGAAAACAGTCTGCCCAAGTTCCTATAGCTTATAAGTATTGAGCTATATCCTCACATTGCTTTTTCTCCAAAGCCTCTGCTCTTAGCCAGAATACACCACTATTCTAAAAATACATGCTGCTGAGCTGCCTCATGTTTGTTGGGAAGAAACAATGAGACTATAAAAGTAAAAAGGCTTGGACGCTGTAACTCTTAATATGAGGTATGGAAATATATGGCATCTGTGTCACCAATCTCCCTCTGTCCACCAAAGACATTGTTAATTGCAGGGGTCAGCAAACTGTGGCCTTGAATTGGGCCATATCCTGCCACCTGTTTATGTAAAAGAAGTTTCATTAGAACATAGCTATAGCCAGGGCACCTGGGTGGCTCAGTTGGTTAGGCAACTGCCTTTGGCTCAGGTCATGATCCTAGGGTCCTGGGACCAAGTCCCATATCAGGATTCCTGTTTTACAGGGAGTCTGCTTCTCCTGATGACCTCTCTCCTCTCATGCTCTCTCTCTCTCTCAAATAATAGATAAATAAAATCTTAAAAAAAAAAAAAAAGAACATAGCTACAGCCATTAGTTTATATATTCTCTTGGCTGCTTTAGGGCTGCAATAGCAGGGTTAGGAAGTAGCAATAGAGATCATATAGCCTGAAAAGCCTAAAATATTTACTACCTGACCCTACGCAAGGGAAAAAACCCCAAACAAACAAAAACAAAGACTAACAAACAAAAAACAACTAACCCCTGGATTAAAGCATAATTTTCTATGAATCAACACTCAGTTTCAGAGTCATTATTGACAACTCGCTCCTGGTACCCATTACCAGTTAACTGAAATTTGACAAAGAAATAAACCTATTAAGTATTTCTGTGAACTGAAAGTATCAATCAATCTTACTTCTAAATCAGATGAAGAAACTGAATAACTAATAAATCAATGGACTCAAGTAAGGTCACAGGAATACCTAGAAGTTTGGGAACTTGGGTCTGTTGTCTGGCCTTCTTAAGTGTTAGGCAGAAAACTCTCTTCTCTAATCACAAGAATCACCCAGTTAAAGAGTGTCTGACTCAGAAGTGGGAAGGGAACAGAATAGGTGGGATACTGAGTAAACTACATCTTCATCCCATTATTCTGAGATCCTTCTGTATGTGGCCCCTGCAGACTTCAACAGCGCATTATGACTAACTCTGCCACCTAAATGAACTAAATCTGATTCACCATATACCTAAATACAGGGAAAGTGCAGATGCAGAAGAACTATCTAAAAACACTCAGGAGAAAGCAATATACAGAGAATGAAGGGATGGGGTGGGCTATGTTATCCATTGTGGTACATTCAGAAATTCTATTTCAAGTCAACTTTAAATCCTATCTTGTTCTTAAATGCAAACCATGAAATAGCCACAACTGTTTTAACCTTGGGAGGGGCAATTCCTAAAGTATATGACTTTAGTCATCTACAAAGTGAGCTAAAGAGCAGCTATGCGGCATATGTAGAACAATGCCCAGTAGCTTATCTGAAAAGAATATTGTGCATGCAGATTTCCAAGACACCCACACCTCAGAGATAATGCCAGTGAGTTAATCAAATACTTTTCTGCCTGCACAACTGTGATACCTAAAGCTGCTAGGAACATCATTTTTAGACATCCGTGGGAGGGATTCTTTTTTGTAATTCTGCATTTCTTTAACTCCCACCACAAGTCTAGGTTTGCCTTCCAGAGACACACACTGCCACCTTTTCAGAGCCCCCCCCCCCTTCTTTTTTTGGCCATGGACTAAGTAGCCATGGGCTGACTGCATAAATGCTAAATTAGAGAACATGATTTCACTGGAGCTACATGAACTGATCTGCATGCAAGTCATGACAGGTATTCTAGAACTGAGCCCATCATCCCTCCCTTTCCCCAAATCTGCTTTTGTTCCTGCCTACACAGACACTATCACTCCTTGCAAGCATTGAACTAAAACAAAGGATCAATCAACTCTGACACCTTTTACTGAATGTCTACTATAAGCCAAATTCTAGAAAAATGGTGATGAACAAGGCATAGAGCCAGCATTTAGCAAGACAACAGTCTGATGGGTTAACAGGATAAATAAATAGAACATGCATAAGAGTGGACTAAGTGCTATGATAGAAGTAACAAAAAAATAGAATCACACACAGGAAGGGAGTTAGATATGCTTTCTCTAAGCTCACTTTATCTTATATCTTACCCTTGTCTATCCTCAGTTAGAGCTGCTGTTCTGAAATAACCACATGCTAGCTCTCAACTCTCCTACCCACAATTCTTTGTCAGAGCCCATGTGCCCACCAGCTCTGGGCAACTTTGGTTACAAGCTAGAAGATATGAAATTCTAGCCATGGGTTTTTGTACTGTTGGTGTGATTGATCACAGGGATTAGCTGGACACTTCTCCCACTGTGACTAATCAGACCAGTACAGCAGCCTGATGTATCTAAAGAAGTCATAGCCTTCACAGTCTGCTTGAAAGAAAGCAGAGTGCTTTCCGATGTCATTAGTGTTCTGCATTATCTACAAACTCTGACTGGAGCCCCTAAGTCTGGTGCAGTGGGGCTGAATAGTACAACATGAAACTGTTTGAGAAGATGCAAGGAGAACTAAAATTTTTACTGCCAAGCAGAATGCTTTTTGACTTTTGTTTTAAACAGTCAGCCTTAGCTATTTGAATTACAGACTACACATTTTCTCTATGGTGATCTCAGCTTCCACTTACTTCAATACAATTTGATATGGGTTTGTCTGAATTTTCCTTGTTAGAGGTTACATCTACATTCCAACCTCCTTTGACAGCAGCTGTTGCACAAAACAAGGATGTAAAATTGGTGCATTTATTCCATTAGGATTAAAAGCCCACAGCTGGGATTCAGGAAAGACATTTTTTATTTTTTAAAGTAGGGTCCACACCTAGTGTGGAGCCCAACATGGGACTCAAACTGACAACACTGAGATCAAGACTTGAGCTGAGATCAAGAGTCAGATGCTCAACCAACTGAGTCACTCAGGCACCCAAGCAAAGACATTTTAAACACAAAGCATTTAACCCAATCACACTTACCTGGCCATTGCAACATAAAGAAGAGGTGAGGGTAGAAAGGAGAAAGAGTTCCATTTCTGTAAGAAGAACAGTATATTCATATAGGAAGTTGCAATTCTGAAGCACAGTGGGGATTAGGAAGCATCTTTGAAAGGAAAACCAATTTTATTTGTTTTACATAATAATAGATTCAGAGAAGTTTTCAAAACAAGAAAATTGGTTGATTAATCAAGGCTTATTTCTGAATCTTTTGATAGGCTATCTACAGACTGCAAGCCAATTCTAAATGTCCTATATGCTTTCCAAATAATGTCTCAATGTGTCAAATTTCTTCCATTTTGGAAGAAAAGAAAGCAAAATAGCTGAAGCTTTCTCAGCACAAGTGTAAAGTATTATCTCTTTTCTTCAAGTAATAGGCCAGCATTATGCATTTTCCTTTAAAAAAAAAACAAAAATAAATAAATACATAACAACTTCCTTTCTCTGCATTGAAAGGAGAATTGTGGATTTTTTTTTCCACAATTGGGCAGCACTCAACAACAACAATAACAAAAGCCATCTACTGAGATTAAAGATTGTTCCAGACATCTAATTTCTCAAGGCATGATTTCCTACAGCCAAAAATGAGATGAACTTTGGGATCAGGAAGAAAGCTTTCCAAAGCCCCAGTAAAGAGTTGAACTGAATTGCCCAGCATGACATAGTTGGGTGACCCAATCACTTCAAAATAACAAATGCTCTCTTAAAGAGAAGGTAACCTCTAGTATCATTAGAGACCCCAGTGTTGTTCTGATTGTTACACTCTTTTCTTTTCTTCTTAACTATAATCTGATAACCAGTGGGAAGCCAGGAGAACAAAGACATTTCAGACACTCTACATCAATCAAGGAATCAGTTGTACTACACTGACAACTCAGCTGGCAGGTTTGAAAGTTTATGCCATGAGCCAGCATAAAATGTAATCATCTCAGGAGTCAGGGCATATTATGGAATAGCAAGCTTTGCTTTAGAGCTTGAGAGGATCAGTAGAAAAATATTTTATTGATGTGGATTATGGTAACATAGATAAAAATCTTCACCATTTCATAAATGGTTTTGATATACAATTCAGGAAAAAGGAGAGACTTACATAAGATTTCCATGGCAAGCATAGTCCTGAAGGACAGCACAGGGAAACTTAGAAGGGCAGCAACCATGTTCCTTGGATATCACTGTCATATCCTTTCTAGTATAAGATCTGGCTAGCCCCCCACTGAACTGTGAAACACCACTACAAGAGGAATAACCATCTTAAAGCCCAACAGGACTTTTTAATGCATATATTTTTTTCTATCACTGATAATCCAATAAAATATTTTTTCTGTTATTGCACTCACTCCAGTAAAAGAATATTGTGGCATTCTAAAGTTCCAGAACCCAAATGGATAAAGAAGATGTGGCCCATATATACTATGGAGTATTATGCCTCCACAAAGGATTAATACCCAACTTTTGTATCATCATGGATGGGATTGGAAGAGATTAAGCTGAGTGAAATAAGTCAAGCAGAGAGAGTCCATTATCATATGGTTTTACTTATAAAGTTCCAGAATCAAACTTGTCAGAGTTTATTGAGTTTATTGCTGATCTCGTGACATCAGCTGACCACTGATGAGAGCAAAGCATGCTCGAGTGACCCAGGTCCATGCTGATTACATTTCCTTACTCTTAAGTTCCAGGTATACAAGAAGGTCACACATATCCCTACACATCCTCTCTTGTGAAGCTGTGATATTCTCCTTTTCTTCCAATACAATATAGGAAATGAGATGTATTTGTTTCTTTTTTCTTTTTTTTTTATTATTGTTATTGTTGTTATGTTAGTTGCTGTTGTTGTTGTTATGTTAGTCACTGTACAGCACGTCATTAGTTTTTGATGTAGTGCTCCAAGATTCATTGTCTGCATATAATACCCAGTGCTCCATTCAATATGTACCCTCCTTAATATCCATCACCAGACCAACCCATCTCCCCACCCCATCTCCTCTAAAACCCTCAGTTTGTTTTTTGGAGTCTACAGTCTCTCATAGTTCGTCTCCCCCTGTGACTCTCCCCCTTCATTTTTCCTTCTCCTAATGTCTTCCATGCTATTCCTTATGTTCCACAAGTAAGTGAAACCATATGATAATTGACTCTCTCTGCTTAGATTTTGAGCTGAAGACTGTAGTCAGAGAAACAGAGGGACTTTTTTTTCACTATATCACTCTTAAAGGGTCTATCCAACAAGAAAATCTAAAAATTAGAAATATCTATCCCCCCAGCATGGCAGCAGGCAACTACAGAAACAAACTGTTAATCAAAATAAAGAGACATATTGATAAAAATATATTAATTGTAGGGGACCTTAACACTCCACTCTCAGCAATAGCCAGATCATCTAAGCAGAAAATCAACAAAGAAATTAGAGCTTTGAAAGACACAGGGATCAGATGGACCTCATAGATATATACAGTATATTCCACCCTAAAACAACAGAAAATGCATTCTTCTCGAATGCCCATAGAACTTTTTCCAGAATAGACCACATACTGGGTCACAAGTCAGGTCTCAACTGTTACCAGAAGACTGAGAGTGTTCCCTGCATATTCTCAGACCAGAAGGCTTTGGAACTGGAACTCAATTACAAGAAACAAGTTGGGAGAAATTCAAACACTTGAAAGCTAAAGACCATCCTACTCAAGAATGTTTGAGTCAACCAGGAAATCAAAGAAGAACTTAAACAATTCATGGAAACCAATAAGAATGAAGACACATCAGTCCAAGACCAATGGGATATGGCAAAGGTAGTCTTAAGGGGGAAATACATAGCCATCCAAGCCTCACTCAAAAATAACCAAAAAATCCCAAATATACAAACTATCTTTGCACCTTAGAGAACTGGAGGATCAACAACAAATTAAGCCTAAACCATGCATGAGAAGGGATTAGAACAGAGATCAAGGACTTAGAAACAGAAACACAGTAGGACTCATCAATAAAACTAGAACTGGTTCATTGAAAGAATTAATAAGATCAATAAACCACTGGCCACATTTATCCAAAAGAAAAGAGAAAGGAACCAAATTAATAAAATTAGGAATGAAAGATAAGAGATCATGATTAACACCAAGGAAGTGGAAACAATCATCAAAAATTATTATCAACAGCTATACACCAATAAGTGAAGCAACATTGAAGAAATGGATGCATTCCTGGAAACCTATAAACTTCCAAGACTGAAACAGGAAGAAATTGACAACCTGAATAGACCAGCAACTACTAACAAGACCGAACCAGAGATCAAAAACCTCCCAAAAAACAAGAGTCCAAGACCTGATGGATTCAGGGAATCCTGGGGAATTCTACCAAACATTCTACCAAACATTCAAAGAAATAATACCTATTCTCCTGAAGCTGTTTCAAAAAAATAGAAACATAAGGAAAACTTCCAGACTCTCTCTATGAGGACAGCATTACCTTGATCCCAAAACCAGGCAAAGACCCCATCAAAATGGAGAATTTCAGATCAATATTCCTGATGAGTTTTTTTTAATCTGAATTTGAGTTTGTTTTGTCCATTTTCTGATATTAAAAACTTCCTTCCCAAGACTCTCTCCTAAGCCCTTTCAGTGATTGCTCTTTTCAACAATCATCACCTATCCTCACCAAACACTAATGATAAGGCATACACAATGTTGTATGCTTTCTATAACTTCATTTAATCCTTACAACCAACTTGTGAGGAAGATACTATTATCCCTACATTCTGTAAAATAGAATTTGGGCTCAAAGACATTAATTAACCTGCCCAAGGTCATCCATTTAACAAGTCACAGAGATGGAATTTGAACTTGTCTGTCAGAACTCAAAGCCCATTTTTAGATATTATACTATACCACTTACTATACTGAACTTTAACCACTCCTTGTTAGAGTTTCACATTGTAGTGACCAAAGTCCCTCCTGTAATATTCAGCAGAGAAAAACTCTAATTTACTCTTAGTTTAAACAATTAGGGAAGGTCAGTTAACTGCAATAATGTAAAAATCACATTCTCAATAAAAATGTTTTGAAAACCTGACTCAACATTATGTTTCTATCATACTAAACCATTTCTCATTTTAACTATGCCCTGCTTTACATTTGATTTTCTTTTTGTCCACAATTTCCTTCTTAAAATTTATAAAATGTCCAGTCTTTCCTTATTCCAAACACTTAATCTGCATTTTCAACAGCATATTATTGGTGTTGCTAAAGAAATTTGCTCCCTTCAAAGACCTCTGCCAAATGTTAGGCTTCCTGTATGTGTTAACACCTTGTGTTTGGATTCTCTCATCTGTATGTTGAATGCTGAAGCCTCTTTCCAACAGATATTCCAAGCTCCCTGGCCCATGTTTGTGAACTAACCTTTTGTTTTCTACAGCAAACAAGGAGTACAACAAATGAAGTATTCTTTAAAGTCCTTTTTTGTGTTCTGAGCTTAACACAGCCCCATTTCTACCTCCACCACTCCTCTTCAACCAAACAGAGATAGACGTTATTACAATTCTTATGCTATATGCCTGATTAGTTGTTTTATGTTGCATTTCCATAACAAAAAAGTATTTCATTAACTCATAACTCTTAAATTTGAAGAGGATCCCAGATTGTCTTTTTGCATAGAATTGTTAAGAGGTACTTTGGACATCATGTGAGGTCTTGAACAGGAGTTACTGTTAACACTCTTCTATCCAGAATGTTCCATTAACCCTTAGGACTGATGTTTCCTAATGCCTATGTAGCTGATTAGAGTGTTGATTTTGATTAGTGTGTGTGTGAGGTAGACGGGAGCACAGTTACACAGATTTCTGCACTAGTAGCTGGTAAAGATAAAAGAATAGAAGCCAAAGTTCCAGCACTGCAGCTCTTCTATAGAAATTCTGATTGAATTTATGATAGAATTTAATATTGTTTAAGAATGACAAAATTTAACAGCCAAGCACTTTTTTAAGTACCCTGCATGTGTTCTTTCCCTTAATCTCCATGATCACCCTGTAGGGCAAACCAATCATTAGTTTTTGCTCAAATTTGAGGCAAAAGGCACAAAAGTTTAAAGAATATATCTGTGTTATTACAACCACTTAAAGTATAGAGTCCAAGTCTAGAGCCAATACTCTTTACCTCCAGACTATTTACTAAAGTGCTATAGAAATAAACCTTTTACCACTTTCTCCAAATAGCATGGAACACAAGAAAAGTTCATCAATGACATAATGAGTAAAGGAAGGCTCTAGACCAGATAAAGGGCCATTTCCCTAATTACATCGATTGGTTTTACCCAATTTATTCAAAGAAGCCTTTGTTGAACGTACTTAGTATGTGCCAGGTACTCTTCTAGCTATTGATGAAATATCAGTGGGTAAAAGAGAAAAAAATCTCTCACATTTCAGTGGAGGGAATCAGAGGATAACAATAAATACATGCTAGGTGTTAGACAATGACAGGAGGAAGGAAAGAGGAATAAAGGACCAGGGTGGGAGCATTGTTCACGATCAGGGAGATAAGGAAAACCCAGAATGAAAACTGAGAAAGCACAGTCACTGAAGTCTCCAGGAGAGTTCGATGTCCTAGAAGCCAACTGGAAAAGGATTTCCAAGGAGGAATGAGTAATCAACTGTGCCACATGGTATCATATCCTAACATGTCCCCTGTTCTGGAAGAGTGAGGGCAAAAATCTGAATAGAGAAGGCTCAAGAGAAAATGGGGGAGACAAATGTTTGCTAGTGCTGCCCTAACCAAATACCACTGACTGGGTTAGCTTAAACACATAAATTTATTTTCTGAGTTCTGGAAGCTGGGAGCCCAAGATCAAGGTGTCAGCAGGTTTGGGTTCTTCTGAGACCTTCCTTCTTGGTTTACAAAGGGACAATTTTTCACTGTGTCCTTACATCATCTTTTCTCTATGTGTGTACCCCAAGTGTCTGTGTATCCAAGCTTCCTCTTCATATAAGGGCATCAGTCAGATAGATTAGGGCCTACCCTTATGTCTTACCTCATTTTAACTTAATCACTTCCTTAAAGGTCCTATCTCCAAATACACTTATTCTGAGATACTGGGGATTAGAGCTTAAACATATGAATTTTGACTGGACATTTTATAAAACATATGAATTCATCATCATAGATGATTCAGTCTATAACACAGGACATAAAGGCAACTCATCTGAGGAGATATGATGTACAAGGGGACAGAAAATGAGGATGGTAATTAGGTTAAGTCAAAAAAGAAGCTCTCTATTGTCTTTTTTAAGGCAGATAATGACATGACATTGCACAGTGCTGCGAATGATCTGGTATGAAGAACAGTTAATGTTGCAAAATAGAAAATTACATAGAACACAATTAGATATTATGTATAGTTTGTGTTATGTATTTCTGCTTAAATTAAACCTTTATAAACTATATTCAGAATATATTCTTCTAAATTCTACTTTCAAAGAATGTCAATGGATATTCAGAAATAAAGTCCTAGATACACAAAAATTTTGGAAATAGATTTATTTACTAGAGGAGTTCTCAACTTCTATAAACAAATGTGTGTTTTATTTTTTTGAAGAAGGGGATAGATCATACAGCATTTCCCACACATATGTAATCATAACATGCATTTTCATAGTTCATTTAATGCTTCTGGAGTTCATAGTACATCATTTGGATAATTCAACAGTTATACATATTGATTGCCTACTTTGGGTTAAGCTTATGGGTCTCAATCCCAGTGGAAAATCATTCTCATCTTGTCAGTTACTATTGTTGTTGGTATTGTTGTTTCTGCGTAGTTGTAATCACATCAGACACATTGAATCAAAACCTCAGTAAGGAACAGTGAGTCTGATGAACAGCTAGAATTGAGGACCATGCTAAGTACGTAAGCTTTATTTTATTGAAGTCTCACCTGCTTTAAAGGATGGGTTATCTTAACTTGAATTAGCTTAATAAAATGAATTTATTTGTTATTTCTCTTACACATAAATTATTTTATTGGGGAAACCCTATCTAATCACAGGAGTCAAGATTTTGTTGCTCAGAGTAGGCAAAACCAGTAAAGTAGCTATCATACCACTTATAAAATGTTGCTTTTCTAAGATTTAATTTCTCCTATGTACACAAATACTCTGGTAAAAGGGAGTTGATTCCAATTATTTTTCTCTTAACACCTAAGTGAATCACCTTACAAAGAAAGGAATTTTGAAGGGTATGGGGAAAGAGAGGGCATAAGGACTGTTAAATTGCCAGCTGAGGTTTGAACAGTTAAAATATAGGTGAAGTGGAGGCAGCACCAAAATGAAAAAATGGAAAGAGAGAAGGAAACAAAAACAAATTTGCAAGTTGTAAATTTTTTCTGAGGATTCAAATCACTCTAATCCTGTAACTGGGTTTGGACTGCTTTAAAATATGTCTTGAAAATATTACCACTTACATGTTAAAATTTACCATTAGCTGGCCGCAGGGTAAATTTCTCCTATTTTCTACATTAACTTCCCTATTTGCATGGGAGAAAAAAATGTTCAGGATTAATTCTCTTGTGGTGTATACTCTCTTTTGAACCCATTTTTAAAAAGCAAATTACATGAGACTTTAGAAGTCATTTCATGAGTTTACCAGTTTTTCTAACTTTTATAAACCTTCTCACCTTGAATTGGAGAGTTAACCCCCTGGGATAAAACTGAAATGTCTTAGACTCCAAAGTACTTTGAGTCTTTTTTCTGAACTCCTCACTTCAACTGGCATTTTAAGCTGACCAACACCCCCAAAAAACCAGATGTAAATTATCTATAAACAAATGAAAGAACTGATCTTAGATCGAGAAATAGATGAAAGAGCCAAACTATAAACCTAGAATGGGCTACAAAGAGAAGACAAGAATTTAAGATTAGATTACATTGTGATACTGTGGGGCACCTGGGTGGCTCAGTGGGTTGAGCCTCTGCCTTTGGTTCAGGTCATGATCCCAGGGTCCTGGGATCGAGTCCCACATTGGGATCTCTGCTTGGCAGGGAGCCTGCTTCCTCCTCTCTCTCTGTCTGCCTCTCTGCCTACTTGTGATTTCTGTCTGTCAAATAAATAAATAATCTTAAAAAAAAAGAGTGAAAAAAGAGATTACATTGTGATACTGTAAGAAGTCAATGAGAAATGCCCATAGAATATAAAAATAACAGTCCCAAGCAAACCTAGGAAGATAAAGATGCTAAGATAATGGTAAAAATTCCTTATTAATAATTAATGCTCTACTATGTATTATGTTAAGGAGAGGGTTTAGCCACATGTACAGCAGTATCAGGGTATTAAAGGAATACACCAGTTAATAAGAAAATCAAAAACTGTGCTCCAGCTTACACTGTAAAAATCAAACCCCATGAGATGCATTCTTTTAAAAAAAGGTGGGCCAATCAACCTGTTACAGGAATGAATGGCTGGCCACCTTTATCCTGTATTTTAGTATTTTATCTTATCTTTTTTTTTTTTTTTTTTTTGTAATGTAACAGTAGAATGGGCAGATGAACTTAAGGGCAAGAAAGCATATTTCTAGCAAGAGAAGTTCCCTCTTCTTTCTAAATTTAAAACAAGAGATAGGAATAATTGTTATTTAATCAGATTGCTGGTTTCATGGAGAAGAACAATGTTTCTCAGTAAGTGGTATCTAACATCTGGTCAGGGCAGAGAAAACAATGCATGTAGGACTGAGCTACATTCAGGCTGAGATGCTCAGGTCCTGCTTTTGGTACTTTTTTCCTCTTGTAAAGCTGTTTGTGTACAGTGCTGACAGTGTACAAATCATGATAAATCTCTCTCTATTAAATGCACTTAAGGTTTGGGGACTTTGTGTTTTCCCACCTGGAAATAAATTCCCTGTTCCCTTTCTCCCCCTCACCCTCCATATTTAATGCCGCATCTTGCTACCCTAGCATATAACACTTCTGAAAGATGAATTATATCAGTTATCTCCCTTACTCAGCAAAAATACTTGGGCTATGGAACCAGAGAAAGGCATAGCTTTTTCAAAAGCCTGTCACCATATTTAGCTCAAAGAGGGGACAGTTTTCTTAATACCTCCACATTTCTCATTCGCTGACATATGGACATTTGGTGTGAGTGGTTTGCAGCTAAAGACTTAATTATCATTCTTGGTGATCATTTGCATTTATATAGCACCTTTTATAGGAGCAAATCAAATCATTAAAGCTATTATACTAATGAATGCAAGGCAGCAAGTGTCATTACCTCCGTTTATATATTGAGACAGCTAGGGTCTCAGAGGATCCAAAAAAGGAGCCAATTAAGTTCAAGCCTCCTATGTGTCTCCCCCAAACTGAAATGATTCCCATGGAGCTTTTGGGACTTGAGAGAAGTCCTACAACACTTTGATGAGGTCATTTCTGAGCATGATATGATAAAACCACTTTTTTTTCCAAAATTATTTGGAGGCTCTGAATTTAAACTTGTGTCAGACAAACGCTGTGTCTCAACTCGATTCTGACGGGGTAGAGAAGTCCTTCTAAATGTTTATCTTCATCAACAAATCCTCAAATTCTATCAGAGGGGTGGTGTTCTTGAGACTGAGGGACTAGACTTTCTGATCCACCATTCCCATCAAATAGCCAGTCTTTAAAAGGTCTTAAAGTCATCTCAAGATTGAAAATGACAGTAAGGTCATCTGCTTTGACTCTCTGTTAAATTTCCTCTATGGCAGCATACAAAGAGGTCCAAATGCCTGTAGCTGTGTAGCCAAACCACTACTGATGAAAAAAACTTCTCAGCAATGGAAATCTCTCATTTATTTGTCATCATTTGCATACTTCCCTGCCAGTGCCAACCCCTGAAGATACAGTGACAAACCAGAGGAACACAGTCTCTGCCTCAGTCAACTTACCACATCCCTCCTATCAAGCTGTTAGGATACCAAAGTAGGTTGAAAAAAAAAAAATGAAATCTACCTTCCCTGAGCACCACCTCTGAGATGCTCTAAGTCTATTGGGTCATTTTTTTACTCTAGGTAAATATATTTCAAATATTTCAATAAAACATTTTGTAGAAAGAAAGAGCCATTTTCTCTGCAATTTTAACTTTGAACTCCTAAGACTCTAGTCGTTCAACCTTGTGCTTACCTACATAAACTGTCGGGATTTGGTAATAAGGGTTGTTTATAAATACTGTGCGTTAACACTGCTCTTTTCCTGGCTTATGAAGAATACTTGTTTATTTCTTTTCATTCCTCCAACCTTGGTACCACAGCACATAAACATAAACAGATACGTAAGTGCCCCCTTACTTAAGTGCTTTGTGAGATAATTTCATGGGCCTTCTCCATGTTTCCATTAAAAGATAAACCAAACCATATTAAAAATTGTGAGTTTGAGTTAAGATCAATTCAAATTAGGCAGTCCTAAACCAGAGACAGTTAAGAGCACTGCATCAACATGACCTAGGGAAAAAACTTTTATAGAGGAGACGAAGAAGCAATGCAAGAGAATTATTTGATTGGCCATAGTTTAAGCAGTTGCCTTATTTGAAAAAGCCCAGCTAGCTGTTTGTGATTGGTTGATCTTAAGTTTCCATTTCTTAACTTTGAGGCATTTATAGGCTTAGCTTTTGTTTTCCTCACTAGACTGTAAAGGCATTAAAACCACCTCAGTCTAATGGCCCCCTTGTTTAATTGATTTAACACTTCTGTTACAATGATGAGTCCTAAATTTTATAAATGAACAATTAATAGGTACTTAAAGGTCAAATCTGTCCTAAATGGACAGATTTCTAATTGGAGTCTCAAAGTCAATAATAGAAAGAAACATAAAACCTCTGCATCCTCAGGCTATTGATTTATAAATTTTTTTTTGTCAGAATATTGTGTCTGCAACTAGATTTGGGATTTGGAATCAGATAATGCATACTCTGACACCAGCATTTTTAAAAAAGATTTTATTTATTTATTTGTCAGAGAGAGAGGGGCAGAGCACAAGCAGGGGAAGAGGCAGGTAAGGAGTAAACTCCCTGCTGTGCAGGGAGCCTGATGTGGCACTTGACCCCAGGACCTTGGGATCATGACCTGAGCCAAAGGCAGACACTTAACTGATTGAGCCACCCAGGTACCCCTGACACCAACATTTTTATCACATACTCCCCCAGGTACTTCTTTGAAACTCAGCAGCATCTCCCACTTGGGGATTAAATGATTATTGTTCTGGTCCTGTGCTACTTTTCTATCTGTCACATTAAAATGATGGCACTTTCTTATTTATTCCAAGGTATTGTTTTCCTAAATGATTATATAAAATTATCTTAAAAAATGAGATGGAGAGGTCCAAAAGAAAAGAGGAGAGATTGACTATTCAGGTAGGGTCTGAAGGAATTCCCTAGGGTTCAAGATTTGGTCTTCAACTTCAGATATGTATATTTTTTCATACCTAGAGCTGTTCATTGACCATTTCATAAGACATAAACCTGTAGGTTAAATTCCTAAGTATTAATTTTCAAAAGAGAATTTAACTTTTAGTGACTAGAATGTTTATATCTAAGATTTAGGGTAATTACTTGCTCTGTCAGTGTGCATAAGAAATCAGATTATTAGTCCAAAGGCTGTTATATGAGAGTGTTAGGATAGTAAGAATAAAATAGAACAGAGCTAATGTACATGGACATTGGAATTAAAAGTCAAAAGTTTAAATTCCAGCTCCACCAGTTGCTAGATATGAGAACAATTACTTTCATCTCAGTTTTTTATCTTCGTGTAACTATAGTACTTAATTCATATGTTGTAAGGAACAAGTGGATACAGAACACAGTTTGAGTAAGCACTCAATATATATCAGACATTTTTCTAAAACCAGAGTAAAAATCTCAGATTCTCAAAGCATATTTCTTTCAGGCTTCCAAAGTCTGATTAAATCCCTCTGATCACAGTGGAATTTACCATTCTGGTGATAACCAGATAACCGCAGTTCACCAGATTCAGTATTCTTTTCCTCTAGGCAGTTTAGTTAAGTTTTCCCAGATTTGCATCCTTTATCACTATGCCCACTAGCAAATTTTTCATCATGGGGCCTCACTCAGCTTTTCTATCAAGCCTCCTCCTGGTGTCTATGCCCTTGTCTTCATGATAGGTTTCAAATGTTGTCAAGTCCTCTCTTCTATGTATTTGCAGACTATCACTTAGAATGAGACTTTTGATTGAGTAATTTCTACCAGGTTCATTTTAGAGCTAGCTTTAAACAACTGCTCACAGAGTAGTCTCTGAAAACACCTCTGTGTGTAAAATCACCATGTGCTTACTAGAACTAGAATAGAGCAGTGCTCTCCCATAATGTAATCACTAATTGCACATCCACAGAGCACTAGTCCTAATTGAGATGTACAGTGAGTGTAAAATTCATGCTTCACTTCAAACTTTAGCATGAGAAAAAAATATAGAATATCCTCATGAGTAAATTTTTATATTAATTACATTTTGACATGATACTATTGTTGCCATATTAGGTTGAATAGAATACATTTTAAAAGTTAATTTCACTTACTTCTTTCTTACTTTTTTTTAAAGATATTATTCATTTATTTGACAGACAGATCACAAGTAGGCAGAGAGACAGGCAGAGAGAGAGAGAGGAGGAAGCAGGATCCCTGCCAAGCAGAGAGCCCGATGCAGGACTCGATCCCAGGACCCTGAGATCATGACCTGAGCCGAAGGCAGAGGCTTAACCCACTGAGCCACGCAGGTGCCCCTCTTTCTTACTTTTTTTTAACATAGCTATTAGAAAATTTACAATTATATATGTGGCTCACATTATACTTCTGTTGGACACGACTATTCTAACAAGGGGAATGAAGTTTCACAAGAAAACCTATTCTCATTCAGTGGAACTTCCCTAAATCATTTAATATGTATAAGATCCAGCAATTTCACTTCAAGGTATTATCCTAATATGATCAAATGCACATACAATGATGTTCATCACATCATTATTTTATAAACAACCTAAAATGTCCATCCAGAGTGAAATGGTTGATAAATCAAGATATGTCCACACTAAAGAATGCCTTGCTACCCTGCAAAGTAACCATGTTATTTCCATTTTTTGTATGGGCAGCCACTGTTTTTACTTCTTAGACTCCATTTATATGTTTTTCAGGAAAAGTGCCCCAATTATCTTTGAAAAAAAAAATATTTGTTCATATTCCTGAATCACTATCTGGGCTTGTCCTACCCTTTACATACAGGTAGCATATAATCCCAGTTTTATTAATTTATGTTCTTCCCCCTTGGTTTCAATATTTGGTTCCACTGTGTTCACTTGATCCAAGCAGGCCCAATCAGAGCTAGTCACAGTACTTTCAAAGGACTAGACTTGAAGGTGAGAGTATCATATATAAGCCTGATGATATTTGCAGCAAAGTGTCCCTTTTGTCCATGATCAAACAGATGAAGCTCATGCCCTCACCGAGTCAACAGACTAAGGTAATTTCAGAGTGCTTTAGAGTAAATAAAATACAATAATGGAATATATATAGGGTGGGCAAGGACCTATTTTATCTACAATGGTCAGAGATGGACTTCTTTCTAAGAAGATGGCATTTGAGCTGAGATCAAATGAAAACAAAGCAGGTACATGAAAATCAGAAAAAAATATGGACCTTTATCATATGCAAGGACTTAGACATGACTGAGTATCAAAAGGAAGTCTACCAGAGCTAGGAAACCAGGTAAAACTGCTAATAGAAGTTATAAAATTAGAGTAGGTCCCAATCACATAAGGTCGTACAGACCCTGACAACATTTAAAGTTTATCCTACTTGCACTGCAAAGCCATTGGAAGATTTTAAGCGAGGAGTGATGTCTACAAATCTTAAAGAAAATTTTTCTGTTTTTCCCTTTTATGATGTTTTCCACAGTTAATTATCTTTGACTCACTATAAGAAAAAAATGTATATTTTCAATTATAACTCAGAATATATTTATAAAATCTCTAGACAGTTATAATTCCCATCATTAATTTTTAAAATGATCATGCCAATGACTATTTAAGTGCACTATTGCAAAAGGCAGAGCTACATTGTTCCTCAAGTCTGTTCTCATTCACTCTGAACAGAGTCCTGGAGACAGAGACCATAGTACTAAGAGGAGTTGAGAATATTCTCAAAAGGTCATTGGGTGTCCCAGAGGAGAAACAATGAAGAAAGCCATGCAAACTGGTAGAGTCCCAGAAGGTCTGTTATTGAAAGAAATCAAGCCAGCTCTAAAAGAAAAATTGGCAATGAGATAAACCTTTAAATGCCACTTCACATTTGGTATTGACTTATTTGCTCCTGGATTTAACTAACATGTCATTCTTGAGGTCACATCTGTAGGAAATCAAGAAAACATTTTTCTATTCAAGCAGATGTGTGAATGCCATTTGCCTTTACTAATGGCTGAAAAACAAAACAAAACAAAAACATAGTTTACCAAACCAAGCCACTTAGGCTGAGATAACATACTGAAATTAAAATAAGCCTATCCCAGAGCCAGCTTTAGAAAAATTATGAGTTTTCTTTGAGTAAGAAACTTCGTTTCAGGGTTCCAATTCTGAACACTTTCTATGATCTCAGAGGTGGGCTTTTTTTTTTTTTTAAGATTTTTTATTTATTTGACAGAGAGAGAGGGCACACAGGCAGGGGGAGCAGGAGAGGGGGAAGCAGGCATCCCATCCAGCAGGGAGCCCAAAGTGGGCCTTGATCCCAGGACTCTGGGATCATGAAGTAGCCAAATGCAGACACATAATGACTGAGCCATCCAGGCACCAGAGGTGGGCTTTTTTCTAAACCTTGTTCAGTAGCAGTGCCCCCCGATCAATAGCCCCTAGACTACTTCCTACTCCATTTCAAAACCAAACTTCTTTTAATCACTTTTAAGTGAAAATGTCTAAGTAAAAGTGCTAAACATACCTGTACTAAAAAGGTGTTAAACACATGCTCTCTGCTCAAGAAGCTCAAACAATCATGATAGTACAGTAGGACAAGTTATTTGATGGATGTACATAAGGCATATTACAGAAGCATAGAAAGGGTATGTAAGGGTGATCCCTGGACTGATCCCTGAAAGGTATGTGAGATAAGCAGAGAAGAAAGATTGCAGGGCACTCCAGGGACCGGCAAAATAAAACATGATGTGTAAGAGACTATACCACTAATCTGATTGTGTAATTTCAGGCATGAGACAATAGATGGAAAGAGAAGGAAATACATTTGGACCTTTCTCAATGCATGAAATCATGTGAAAATAGAATTAAGACAATAAGATACTCTGAAAATATAAGACATGGATAGAAACAGGGGAGGAGTCAAGATGGTGGAGGAATAACAGGCTGAGATGACATCAGGTAGCAGGAGATCAGCCAGATAGGTTATCAAACCATTCCAAACACCTACAAGTCCAGCAGGAGATCAAAGAAAAGAAGAGCAGCAATCCTAGAAACAGAAAATCAACCAGTTTCTGAAAGGTAGGACGTGCGGAGAAGTGAATCTGAAGTGACAGAAAGATAGATGCAGGGGGAGGGGCTGGCTCCCATCAAATGGTGGAACAATGGAGCACAAAATCAGAACTTTTAAGAGTCTGCTCCACTGAGGGACATCACTCCAGAGGCTAAGCGGGGGTGGAGCTGTCACGGGGACAGTGCGGTCTCAGGTCCTGCAGGATCACAGAAGGATCGGGAGTGTCTGAGTGTCACAGAGCCCACAGGTATTAGAGCGGGGAAACCACCTACAGAGATGAAGCCTAGGAGTGAGCGCTCAACTCAGGGTTTCTTAAACTGTGATCTGTGGCACAGTCAGGTCACTGCTTTTTGAGCAGGGACCCCACAAGTGGCAGATCTGGAGGAGTGGCAGGGATCTGCTGAGTTTAGAGACTCCAGGTGGGGCTGTGTGGTGGAGACCAAAACACTCGGTTACAGGCCGGGTGGGCTTGGAGCACAGCTGGAGGCCAGGGAGACAGGAGTGATTGAGCACTTTTCTCCAAGGGTGCACTGTGGAGTGAGGCCCCGATCTCTCAACTCCTCCCACTGGGAGTTTGGGAGGCCCCCATTTTTATTCCCGCCCTCCAGAGCTCTATAGAAAGCATTCAGGGAACAAAAGCTCCCAAAAAACGAGCCAAGCAGATTATTTAGCCAGGCCCTTGGCAAGGGTGGAGCAATTCTGCCTTGGGCAAAGACACTTGAGAAGCACTACAACAGGCCCCTCCCACAGAAGATCAGCAAAAACATCCAGCCAAGACAAAGCTCACTGATCAAGGAGAACAGCAGAATTCCGGAGGAGGGGGAAAGCAAAATATGGAATTCATGGCTTTCTCCCCATGATTCTTCAGTCTTGCAAAGTTAATTAAATTTTTTAATATTATTTTTTTCTTATTCTAATTTTTTTTAACTTTTATTCATTTCTCTTTTAAGGTTTTTTTAAACTAGTTTATCTTAACAATATCTTTTATAAAAAAACTCTTTGAAACTTCATTATTATAGTCAAATTTTATCCTTCATTGTATCTAACTTTATTTACTGTATACACATAGGGTTTTTTCTTCTAAAAACTTTTGGGATGCAACGTCTTCTAATAGATCAAAATATGCCTTAAATCTAGCACAGGACTTTGTTCTAGTTTCCAGCCTGAGCAAATTCTCTCCACTTTCATTTTCTTTCTTTTCCAAACCAACTTATATTATCAACTCCTTTTTTAGAATTTTTTAAAAATTTTTCATCCTTACAGTCATATTCTGTGCCTTCATCATGTTTACCTTTGTGTGTGTGTGTGTCTTCGTGTGTGTGTATAAAGCTTTTTCTTTCATTAAAATTTTGGGAGGTAATTTCTTCTAAGAGACCAAAATACTCCCAAAATTAACTGGGTGGTTCTGTTCTATTCACCAGTGTAATATATATATTTTATATTTTTCTTTTTTCTTTTTTTTTTTAACTTCTTTTTACCTCCTTTCTTCTCCCCACAATTTGGGTCTCTTCTGATTTGGTTAATGCACATATTTCCGGGGTCTTTGCAACCCTTTTAGTATTTTTTTAAAGATTTTTTTAAAATTTATTTATTTGTCAGATAGAGTGAGCACGGGTAGACAGAGTGGCAGGCGGAGGCAGAGGGAGAAGCAAGCTCCCTGCTGAGCAGGGAGCCCGATGTGGGACTCGATCCCAGGATGCTGGGATCATGACCTGAGCCGAAGGCAGCTGCTTAACCAACTAAGCCACCCAGGCGTCCCGCAACCCTTTTAGTATTTTATTGTCTCATTCATATATTCTTCTCAGGATAAAATGACAAGGCAGAAAAACTCACCACAGAAAAAAGAACAAGAGGCACTATAGATGGCTAGAGACCTAATCCAAATGGAGATTGGTAATATGTCAGATCTAGAGTTCAGAATGATGATTCTGAAGGTGTTAGCTGGGCACAAAAAAGGCATGGAAGATATTAGAGAAAGCTGCCTGGAGAAATAAAAGCCCTTTCTGAAGAAATAAAAGAACTAAAATCTAACCAAGCTGAAATTAAAAAAGCTATTAATGAGGTGCAATAAAAAATGCAGGCTCTTACTGCTAGGATAAATGATGCAGAAGAGAGAATTAGTGATATAGAAGACCAAATGATGGAGAATAAAGAAGCTGAACAAAGAGAGACAAACAACTACTGGACCACGAGGGAAGAATTAGAGAGATAAGAGATAAGACGAAACAACATTAAAATAATTGGGATCCCAGAATAAGAAGAAAGAGAGAGGGATGCAGAGGGTATATTAGAGTGAATTATTGTAGACAATTTCCCTAATACAGCAAAGGGAACAAGCATCAAAATCTAGGAGGTGAAGAGAATCCCCCTCATAATCAATAAGAATAGATCCACACCCTGTCATCTAATAGTAAAACTTACAAGTCTTAGTGACAAAGAGAAAATCCTAAAAGTAGCTTGGGACAAGAAGACTGTATCATACAATGGTATAATAATTAGATTCACAGTAACTTACACAAAGTCCTGGCCAGCCAGAGACAACTGGCATGATCTATTCAGAGCACTAAATGAGAAAAATATGCAACCAAGAATACTATATCCAGCTAGGCTGTCACTGAAAAGAGAAGGAAAGATAAAAAGCTTCCAGGAAAAACAAAAATTGAAAGAATTTGCAAACACCAAACCAGCTCTACAGGAAATATTGAAAGGGGTCCTCTAAGCAAAGAGAGAGCCTAAAAGTAGACCAGAAAGGAACAGAGATAATATACAGCAACAGTCACCTTACAGGCAATACAATGGCACTAAATTCATATCTCTCAATAGTTACCCTGATGTAAATGGGCTAAATGCCCCAATCAAAAGACACAGGGTATCAGAATGGATTAAAAAAATAAGGCCCATTGATATGCTGAAACTCATTTTAGACTCAAAGACACCTCCAGATTTAAAGTGAGGAGGCAGGAAGCAATTTACCATGATAATGGACATCAAAAGAAAGCTGGGGGGCAGATTTATAAATCTAATTTATATCAGATAAATTAGATTTTAAGCCAAAGACTATAAGAGATGAGGAAGGACACTATATCACACTCAAAAGGTCTGTCTAACAAGAAGATCTAACAATTTAAAATATCTAAGCTGAACTATATAGCCAACCATATAAACCAATTAATAATGAAATCAAAGAAACACATTGACAATAATACAATAATAGTAGGGGAATTTAATACCCCCCTCACTGAAATGGACAGATCATCCAAACAAAAGGTCAACAAGGAAATAAAGGCCTTAAATGACACACTGGAGCAAATGGACATCACAGATATATTCAGAACATTCCATCCCAAAGCAACAGAATACACGTTCTTCTCTAGTGCACATGGAACATTCTCCAGAATAAATTACATCCTGGGTTACAAATCAGGTGTCAACTGGCACAAAAAGATGGGGATCATTCAGACCACAATGCTCTGAAACTAGAACTCAATCACAAGAGGAAATTTGGAAAGAACCCAAAAACATGGAGGCTAAAGAATATTCTTCTAAAGCATGAATGGGTGAAGCAGGAAATTAAAGAAGAATTGGAAAAAAAATTCATGGAAACAAATGAAAATGAAAATACAACAGCTCAAAATTTGTGGGCCACAATAAAGGCAGTCCTGAGAGGAAAATATATAGTGATACAAGCCTTTCTCAAGAAACAAGGTCTCAAGTACACAGCCTAACCCTACAACTAAAGGAGCTGGAGAAAGACAATCAAAGAAAGCCTAACCCCAGCAGGAGAAGAGAAATCATAAATATCAGAGCAGAAATCAATGAAATAGAAACCAAAAAAACAATAGAACATATCAACAAAACTAGGAGCTGGTTCTTTGAAAGAATTAATAAGATTGATAAACCCATCGCCAGACTTATCAAAAAGAAAAGAGAAAGGACCCAAATAAATAAAATCATGAATGAAAGAGGAGAGATCACAACCAACCCCAAAGAAATACAAACAATTATAAGAACATATTATGAGCAACTATGTGCCAGCAAATTTACAATCTGGAAGAAATGGATGCATTCCTAAAGACATATAAACTACCACAACTGAACCAGGAAGGAATCAAAAACCTGAACAGACCCATAACCAGTAAGGAGATTGAAGCATTCATCAAAAATCCCCAAACAAACAAGAACCCTGAGCCAGGTGGCTTCCCAGGGGAATTCTACCAAATATTTAAAGAATAATTAATTCCTATTTTCCTGAAACTGTTCCAAAAAAATAGAAATGGAAGGAAAACTTCCAAACTCATTTTATGAGGTGACTATTACCTTGATCTCAAAACCAGACAAAGACCCCAGCAAAATGGAGAATTACAGACCAATATCATTGATGAACACAGATGCAAAAATTCTCACCGAAATATTAGCCAATAGGATCCAACAGCATTAAAAGGATTATTTGCCATGACCAAGTGGGATTTATTGGAGGGCTGCAGTTGATTCAACATCCATGAATTAACCAATTTAATACAATACATTAATTAAAGAAAGAACAAGAACTGTATGATACTCTCAATAGATGCTGAAAAAGTATTTGACAAAATACAGCATCATTTCTTGATAAGAAATGGAAAAATGTTCCATGCTCATGGATTGGAAGAACAAATATTGTGAAAATGTCTATGCTACCTAAAGCAATCTATACTTTTAATGCAATCCCCATCAAATACCATCAATTTTTTTCAAAGAAATGGAACAAATAATCCTAAAATTTATAGGGAACCAAAAAAATATATAGTGATATGTTGTATCACTATATATTTTCCTCTCAGGACTGACTTTATTGTGGCCCACCCACAAATTTTGAGCCATTGTATTTTCATTTTCCTTTGTTTCCATGAATTTTTTTTCAATTCTTCTTTAATTTCCTGCTTCACCCATTCATGCTTTAGAAGAATTTTTTTTTTGCCCATAATCAAAACTTTATTGAAAAACTGACACCAAAATAGGACATCACTGTTATAAACCTTAGAAAATTAAACATAATTACATTATCTTGGTAGATTAACTGGAATTACTGAACTGATAAGGCTTTCTGTGATAGAACACAAATTCAAGAGGTTGTGTGGATCATTAGTGTTGCTTTCTTCTAAATGAACACCCCTCTGTGAGTCTGGCCTTTCCTTCCATTGGCTGGCACAGCACTGTTGAACAGCCTACACAAAGAACCACCGTCTGAGCATGGCTGAAAACCATGGTAATCTTGTAGCAACCCGGGCATTTTACATCCATAAAATAGGAATTTGGGCTTTGAACTAGCCGTTTCTTTTTATGTTTTTTCTTCTCCTCTTCCAAGGATGGGTGTAGTAAATCTCTAGCCAAAGGCATGTTGAACCTTTCGCAATCCCGGCCAGTCCAGATCTCTAAGGCGACACCCCTAGTGAGCAGCATGCGATCTGGAGAGCGGCATCAACTTCCAGGATAGAGGAGGCGGAACCAAAAAAGACCCCGAATAGCCAGAGGAATGTCACAAAAGAAAGCCGAAGTTGTTGACATCACAATTCCAGACTTCAAGCCCTATTACAAAGCTGTCATCATCAAGACAGTATGGTACTGGCACAAAAACAGTCACATAGATCAGTGGAACAGAATAGAGAGCCCAGAAATAGACCCTCAACTCCATGGTCAACTCGTCTTTGACAAAGCAGGAAAGAATGTCCAATGGAAAAAAGATAGCCTCTTCAACAAATGGTGCTGGGAAATTTGGTCAGCCACATGCAGAAAAATGAAACTGGACCATTTCCTTACACCACACACGAAATTAGACTCCACATGGATGAAAGACCTCAATGTGAGACAGGAATCCATCAAAATCCTTGAGGAGAACATAGGCAGCAACCTCTTCGACCTCAGCCATAGCAACTTCTTCCTAGAAACAATGTCAAAGGCAAGGGAAGCAAGGGAAAAAATGAACTATTGGGACTTCAACAAGATCAAAAGCTTTTGCACAGCAAAGGAAATAGTTAACAAAACCAAAAGACAGCTGACAGAATGGGAGAAGATATTTGCAAGTGACACATCAGATAAAGGGCTAGTATCCAAAATCTATAAAGAACTTATCAAACCCAATAGCCAAAGAACAAATTATCCAATCAAGAAATGGGCAGAGGACATGAGCAGACATTTCTGCAAAGACGACATCCAGATGGCCAATAGACACATGAAAAAGTGCTCCACATCACTCGGCATGAAGGAAACACAAATCAAAACCACAATGAGATACCACCTCACACAGTCAGAATGGCTAAAATTCACAAGTCAGGAAATGACAGATGATGGTGAGGACGTGGAGAAAGGGGAACCCTCCTATAGTATTGGTGGGAATACAAGCTGGTGGAACCACTCTAGAAAACAGCATGGAGGTTCCTCAAAAAGTTGAAAATAGAACTCCCCTACAACCCAGCAATCACACTACTGGGTATTTACCCTAAAGATAAAAATGTAGTGATCCGAAGGGGCACGTGCACCTGAATGTTTATAGCAGCAATGTCCACAATAGCTAAACTATGGAAAGAACCTAGATGTTCTTATTATACACACATACATACCTACATACAATGGGATACTATCCAGCCATCCAAAGAAATGAAATCTTGCCATTTGCAATGATGTGGATGGAAATAGAGGGTATTATGCTGAGGGAAATAAGTCAATCAGAGAAAGACAATTATCATATGATCTCCCTGATGTGAGGAAGTTGAGAGGCAATGTGGGGGTTTGGGGGCATAATAAAGGAAAAAATGAAACAAGATGGGGTCAGGAGGGAGACAAACCATATGAGACTTAATCTCTCAAAACAAACTGAGGGTTGCTGGGGGGAGAGGGGTAGGGAGAAGCTGGTTGGGTTATGGACATTGGGGAGGGTATGTGCTATCTTGAGTGCTGTGAAGTGTGTAAACCTGGCCATTCACAGACCTGTACCCCTGTGACTAATAATACATAATATGTTAATAAAAAAAAATAAAAAAAAAATTCAAAAGACATGGATAGAAACAAGTATAATCAAATGTTTAGGGGAGTTAATGAACTATCCAATAAAGCAGAACAATATCCATTCTATTTCTAATAGATCCTAACATTTATTTTTATGATCTTACCTTTAGTCTTCTGGTTAAAAGTAAATTCCAATGTATTCATTCCAGTGATATTTTGAAGCACCCATATAAAAATACATACCAACAAAATAATAAGATAAAATAAAACAAAGGGGTTGGGGAATAATTCATGCTATATTATTTGTGGTGGCCCTGGGTGTATGTTGCTCAGATACCGCTTTAAGAAAATCTTCTGGGAAAAGCAGAGGTCAGAAGACTGCTTCTAGCTACCACATCTTTGAGTCCATGATAGTGTTATCTCCAAGCCCAAACTCACCCTGAGTTGCTCAAAGCTAATGACTAAACTTGCTTGGGGCATGATAGCTGGCCATTTCTGCCAACATGACATTCCTCTTATAGGTAAGTAATTTTTACTCTGTACCTCCCCTTTGCAGATTTTCTCAGAACTTCATTGACGTCTGAGGCTCCTACTACTCAATCCTTCCTTTTCTCTCTCATTTCTCAGGACTCAACCCTAAATGATCTGATCTGAGGAATCTCCCTATCTATTCCTTCTCTTCCCTTTATTTTTACAGGAATTGCTCCCAATAAATCTCTTGCATGGCTCTTTCTATTTAGTTAAATTTACTTAATTCTTTATTTTATTAATTTTTAATACTACTTTAAAACCATTTTCTCTGTTTCTTCAACTGCTCTAACTAGTCTTCATAAAATAACCTCTTCAAAATTTAGGTTTAAAATGCCACTCAACTATGGGACGCCTGGGTGGCTCAGTTGGTTGGACGACTGCCTTCGGCTCAGGTCATGATCCCGGAATTCTGGGATTGAGTCCCACATCAGGTTCTCAGCTCCATGGGGAGTCTGCTTCTCCCTCTGACCTTCTCCTAGCTCATGCTCTCTCTCACTGTCTCTCTCTCAAATAAATAAATAAAATCTTTAAAAAAAATAAAAAAAAATAAAATGCCACTCAACTAGAAGTCCTTGATGCACTTTCTCATAAGTATGACTGTTATGGGGTAACTAAAGGCAAAATAAAGCATATAGAGTATTTGAATAACTTGAATAATTATGCTTATTTAATCTTGTATACTACACAACAAATACATATATTACCTGTCATGGAATATTTAAAACAGATTTTAAAAATGAGCTCTATTTTCAGAGGTAAAACTTGTAAGAATGTTATTCTCTGACTACAGTGCAATAAAACTATAAAATTAACACTCATTATTAACAAATTGACCATTGTTAGAAAAATTACCAAAGTATTAGAAAATAATCAGCTTCTGTTATTAGTTTCCACCACAGATCACAGTAAATTTTTGATGGTATAAGGAGAAACTGTAAATTATAAAATTATAAAAGTTAAAATAAGCAGCAAAATATCTGGGTGGATTTAGTTTATGAAATGATACTCAGGATAAAAGCAATGAGAAAAACTACTGAGAAGATTTTTTAACACATAATTTAAATCTTTTGAATATCAAAATTAAAAGGAAAACCTATACACTTTAAGAACACATTGGCAACAAATTTCAAAGGATAATAGGTTAATGCTATTTTGTATATATTTCTAGACAATGATTAAGAGATGCTACTATTTTCATTTCTCTACATAAATCATTCCTACTTCTTGCACCACTGTCTTTATTTCCTTTAATTATAGTCAAGATCATTTGTTGAACTATGAAGTCCTGCTTTCCCAAAAGTTAAGAAGCACAGAATTAGGTATGTCCCTCTAATAAAATAACTCTATTGCAAGATGACTCAGATGGCAAAATAAACTGGCTTCTAAACTATATGTAAATTATCTTTAACATAGATAGTATTATTTTGATTCAGTCTACATAATATGTATCACATGAAAGGCCTTATTCTATGTGTGCACATCATTTTCTTATATAAATATATTTTCTATCTCTGTGAGAAGTAACTTTTCATCTTGAAAATGAATTTTGATACAGCCTAATATAATTATGAAATAACTCAGGTATAAGTATGAATGTACTTAGAAATTTATATGAATTTATATGTATAAAGAATCAAAAGAACACAGTTGTTAAAGGTGAGACTCCAGCAGTGATCACCTGAATTCATATGCTGGTTCTGCCACTTAACCTTTGTATGATCATGGGCAAATTACTTTCTGTATCCTTCTGTCTAATTGGTAAAATTAGAAGAGTCAATTAATTGAATGTATACAGACACACACACACACACACACACATTCAGTATCTACTCAAAGGTATTATCGCTTGGGTAAAATTAACCTTCTTCTGAAAAATTTAAAAATATATTTTTTTCTCTACAGATAAATAATAACCATATGAAGGTATAACTCATAATTATCAGTAATTAAAGAAACCAAAGAAAAAAATGTAATACATTATTTTAATCATAAATTATTGAATTTAAAAATAACACGAGTTTTAGAAAGGGCATAAAGGGGCAAAGGTATATTAGGACATAGACTCTAATCTATTACTAATGTTAGTATAAGGAGACACAACTTTTCCAGAAGTCTTAAAAATATTCATACCCTTTGAACTACATATTCTACTTCTCAGAATGTACACTATAGAAATAATTAGAAATTCTAATAAAAATGTATGTACAAATATTTCCATCACATCATCATATATAGTGTCAAGAATTGAAATCAACCTGTTTCTAACAGTGTTACAGAAAAATAAATTAAAGGTTATCCCTGTGTAGCATTAAAAATTGTGTTCTTGGTGAGAGGCAAGATGGAGGAGGAGTAGCAGACTGAAATGAAATCAGACCCAAGGAGTTCACCTAGATAGGTATCAAACCATTCTGAACACCTACAAACTCAACAGCAGATCAAAGAAAAGAAGAGCAGCAATTCTAGGAACAGAAAATCAACCACTTTCTGAAAGGTAGCACATGCAGAGAAGTGAATCTGAAGTGATGGGAAGATAGACCGTGGGGGAAGGGGCCAGCTCCTGGCAGGCGGTGGAGCAGTGGAGAACAAAATCAGAACATTTAGAAGTCTGCTCCACTGAGGTACATCGCTCTAGAGGCTAAGTGGGGGTGGAGCCCTCACAGGGACAGTGTGGTCTCAGGTCCTGTGGGGTCACAGAAAGATTGGGGGTGTCTGAGTGTGGTAGAGCTGCCAGGTATCAGGGCAGGGAAGTTGACTACAGAGACAGAGCTGAAGACTGAGATTTCAGATTGGGCTTACGTTAAACCATGATCCAAGGCACAGTCGGGCCACTGCTCTTTGAGCAGGGTCCTCACAAGTGGCACATCTGGGGAGATTCACCTTCCCGCTCTGGGAGGAGCAGCACAGCAGGAATCTGCTGGGTTTGGAGACTCCAAATGGGGCTGTGTGCCAGGGATGGAAACACTCGGTCACAGGCCAGGTGAGCTTGGAGTGCGCCTGGAGACCAGGGAGACAGGAGTGATTGACTGCTTATCTCTGAGGGCACACTGAAGAGTGGGGACCCTAGCTTTCAGCTCCTCAGGGCTGGAGATCGGGAGGCCACTATTTTCATTCCCAACCTCTTAAGCAGTATGGAAAGTGTTCAGGAAACAAAAGCTCTGAGAGTGAACCTGAGCAGATTACTTAGCCCCATGCCTGGCAATTCTGCCTTGGGCAAAGACATTTGAGAATCACTGCAACAGGCCCCTCCCACAGAAGACCAGCAAGAACATCAAGCTAAGACCGAGCTCATGGATCAAGGAGAACAGCAGAACTCCACAGTTGGGTAAAGCAACACATAGAATTCATGGCTTTTTTCCCACAGTCCTTTAATCTTGCAAAGTTGTAACCATCCCTCAGAATAATAAACTATGTTAGTTAATTTAACTGTATTAGTTAAACTATAACTTTAACTAATGAGAAGTTCTACTGGTCATGGAAACATGCTTAAAGATGACCTTGAGAAAAACATGTACCAGCAGCAGGCCTCTGGTGGAGGGGATGATACACATCCTTGAAGCCAAGCAGCTGAGGATGCCTGGCTCACTCATTGCTTCATGGAAGCCAAGCAGCTGGGAACACCCCACCTGCTCAGGGTGGAACACCACCTGCTTCCCTTTTTTGTTTTCTCACATACCTCGGAGAAAGCCTCCTGTTACAGTAATCCCTGTAAGTGCATTTGCACAACTACAAATCCCCTGCTGCTGGACTGGACACACCTTACTCCTCCTCTGGTTTACCTCTAAAACTTGTGACCAACATATGACTCACATTCCTTCTTGTTTACCTACTAGATATATGACTAACGAATAACATTTTCTTCTCCTTTGTTATCTTGTATCTAATAAATATGGGATTGAGGAGTTCTTCAAGACGACAGTCCTTCAAGCTATCATCCCCTGCTCCCCTTCTCTTACAGCTGACTTGTTTGTGCCTCATTCTTCTCCTGTGCGCCATTAGGAAAGCGGCACAAAGTTAAATATTTTTAATTTATTTTATTATTCTATTTTTTCCTTTTTCCTCCTTTAACTTTTTTAACTAGTTTATCTTGACATACATTTCTTTAAAAAAAATCTTTTTAAACCTTCCTTGTTATACTCATATTGTATCCCTTCATTGTATTTAACCTTATTTTTTGTAAACATAGAGGTTTTGTTTTCCAAAAAACTTTTGTGATTCAATTTCTTCTAATAAATCAAAATACACCCTAATCTAGCATATGGCTTTGTTCTAGTCTCCAGCCTGAGCACATTCCCTCCCCCATTTTGTTTCTTTTTCCAATGAACTTCTCTTATCAATTCCTTTCTTAGGATTTTTTAAAAATTTTCATCTCTACAGTGATATACCATCCTTTCATCATGTTTACCCTTATTTTTGGATATATATATATATATAAGTTTTTCACTCATTAAAATTTTGGGAGGTAGTTTCTTCTAAAAGACCAAAATACACCCAAAATCAAGTGCATGGCTCTGTTATATTACATATGTGTGTGTGTGTGTGTGTGTGTGTGTGTGTGTGTGTGTGTGTGTGTGTGTGTGTATTTTCCCCCTTTCTTCTATCCCCAGTTTTGGAACTCTTCTGATTTGGTTAGTGTACATTTTTCTGGGGTCTTTGCCACCCTTTTAGTAGCTTATTCTCTCATTCATATATAATTAACTGGATGAAATGACAAGACAGAAAACTCACCATAAAAAAAAGAAGAGGCAGTACTGATGGCTATGGACCGAATCAATACAGATATTGGTAATATGTCAGAATGAGAGTTCAGAATGATGATTCTCAAGGTGCAAGCTGGGCGGCAAAAAGGCATGGAAGATATTAGAGAATACCTTTCTGGATAAATAAAATCCCTTTCTGGAGAAATAAAAGAATTAAAATCTGACTCAGTTGAAATTTAAAAAGCTATGAATGGGTTACAATAAAAAATGGAGGCTCTTACTGATAGGATAAATGATGCAGAAGAGAGAATTAGTGATATAGAAGATGAAATAATGGAGAATAAAGAAGCTGAGAAAAAGAGAGACAAACAACTACTAGACCACGAGTGGAGAATTCAAGAGGCAAGTGATACCGTAAGATGAAACAATATTAGAATAATTGGGATCCCAGAAGAAGAAGAGAGAGAGAGAGGCAGAAGGTATATTGGAGCAAATTATAATAAAGAATTTCCTGAATATGGCAAAGGGAACAAGCACCAAATTCCAGGAGGCACAAAGAATCCCCCCTCAAAATCAATACAAATAGGTCCACACGCGGTCATCTGATAGTAAAACTTACAAGTCTTAGCAACAAAGAGAAAATCCTAAAAGCAGCTTGGGACAAGAAGACTGTAACATACAATGGTAGAAATATTAGATTGACCGCAGACTTATCCACAGAGACCTGGCAGGTCAGAGAGGACTGGCATGATCTATTCAGAGCACTAAATGGGAAAAATATGCAGCCAAGAATATTATATCCAGCTAGGCTGTCACTGAAAATAGAAGGAAAGATAAAAAGCTTCCAGGACAAACAAAAACTAAAAGAATTTGCAAACACCAAACCAGCCCTACAGGAAATATTGAAAGGGATCCTTGAAGCAAAGAGAGAGCCTAACAGTAGTAGACAAGAAAGGAACAGAGACAATATGCAGCAATAGTCATCTTACAGGCAATACAATGGCACTAAATGTATATCTCTCAATAGTTACCCTGAATGTATATGGGCTAAATGACCCAATCAAGAGACACAGCGTATCAGAATGGATTAAAAATGAATAAAAAAAAAACAAGACACATCAATATGCTGTCTACAAGAAACTCATTTTAGACCCAAAGACACCCCCAGATATAAAGTGAGGGGTAGAAAACAATTTACCATGCTAACCGACATCAAAAGAGCTGGTATGGCAATCCTAATATCAGATAAATTAGATTTTAAGCCAAAGACTATAATTAGAGATGAGGAAGGACACTGTATCATACTTAAAGGGTCCATCCAAAAAGAAAATCTAACAGTTTTAAATATCTATGCCCCTAACATGGGAGCAGCCACCTATATAAACCAATTAATAACAAAATCAAAGAAACACATTGGCAATGATACAATATCAGTAGGGGACTTTAGCAACCCCTCACTGAAATGGACAGATCATTTAAGCAAAGGATTAACAAGGAAATAAAGGGTTTAAATGACACACTGGAGCAGAGGGACATCACAGATAGATTCAGAACATTTCATCCCAAAACAACAGAATACACATTCTTCTCTAGTGCACATGGAACATTCTCTAGAATAGATCACATCCTGGCTCACAAATCAGGTCTCAACCAGTACCAAAAGATTGGGATGATTCCATGCATATTTTCAGACCACAGTGCTCTGAGGCTAGAGCTCAATTACAAGAAGAAAGTTGGAAAGAACAGAAATACATGGAGGCTAAAGAACATCCTACTAAAGAATGGATGGGTCAACAAGGAAATTAAAGAACAGTTGAAAAAAATTCATGGAAACAAATTAAAATGAAAAACACATTTGTTCAAAATCTTGGGACACAGCAAAGGTGGTCCTGAGAGGAAAGTACAGAGCAATATAAGCCTTTCCCAAGAAACAAAAAAGGTCTCAAATATACGACCTAACCCTACACCTAAAGGAGCTGGAGAAGGAACAACAAAGAAAGTCCAAACCCAGCAGGAGGAGAAAAATCATAAAGATCAGAGCAGAAATCAATGAAATAGAAACCAAAAGAATAGTAGAACAGATCAACGAAACTAGGAGATGGTTCTTTGAAAGAATTAATAAGATTGATAAACCCCTGGCCAGACTTATCAAAAAGAAAAGAGAAAGGACACAAATAAATAACATCATAAATGAAAGAGGAGAGATCACAACCAACACCAAAGAAATACAATCAATTATAAGAACATATCACGAGCAACTATATGCCAGCAAATTTGACAATCTGGAAGAAATGGATGCATTCCTGGTGACATATAAACTACCACCACTGAACCAGAAAGAAATAGAAAACCTGAACAGAACCATAACCAGTAAGGAGATTGAAGCAGTCATCAAAAATCTGCAAAAAAAAAAAAAAAAAAAAAAGCCCAGGGCCAGACGGCTTCCCAGGGGAATTCTACCAAACATTTAAGGAAGAATACCTATTCTCCTGAAACTGTTCCAAAAACTAGTAAAGAAAGGAAAACTTCCAAACTCATTTTATGAGGCCAGCATTACCTTGATCCCAAAACCAGACAAAGACCCCAGCAAAAAGGAGAATTATAGACCAGTATCCTTGATGAACACAGATGCAAAAATTCTCATGAAAATACTAGCCAATAGGCTCCAACAATACATTAAAAGGATTATTCACCACAACAAAGTAGGAGTTATTCCTGGGCTACAAGGGTGATTCAACATCCACAAATCAATGTGATACAATATTCTAATAAAAGAAAGAACTAGAACCATATGATAGTCTCAATAGATGCTGAAAAAGCATTTGACAAAGTACAGCACCTTTTCTTGAACAAAACTCTCCAAAGTGTAAGGATAGAGGGTATACACCTCAATATCATCAAAGCCATCTGTGAAAAACCCACAGCGAATATCATTCTCAATGGGGCAAAACTGGGAGATTTCCCCCTAAGGTCAGGAACATGGCAGGGATGTCCACTATCACCACTGCTATTCAACATAATACTAGAAGTCCTAGCCTCAGCAATCAGACAACAAAAATGAAATAAAAGGCAGCTGAATTGGCAAAGAAGAAGTCAAACTCTCACTCTTTGCAAATGATATGATACTTTATGTGGAAAACCCAAAAGACTCCGCTCCAAAACTGCTAGAACTCATACAGGAATTCAGTAAGTGTCAGGATATAAAAGGAATGCACAGAAATCAGTTGTGTTTCTATACACCAACAGCAAGACAGGAGAAAGAGAAATTAAGGAGTCAACCCCATGTACAATTGCTGCCAAAACCATAATACCTAGGAATAAACCTAGACAAACAGGTAAAGAATCTGTACTCAGAAAACTATAGAACGCTCATGAAAGAAATTGAGGAAGACACAAAGAAATAGAAAAATGTTCCATGCTCATGGAATGGAAGAACAAATATTGTGAAAATGTCTATGTGACCTAAAGCAATGTACACATTTAATGCAATCCCCATCAAAATACCATCAATTTTTTTCAAAGAAATGGAACATATAATCCTAAAATTTATAGGGAACCAAAAAAGACCCCGAATAGCCAGAGGAATGTCACAAAAGAAAGCCAAGGTTGGTAGCGACACAATTCCAGACTTCAAGCCCCATTACAAAGCTGTCATCATCAAGACAGTATGGTACTGGCACAAAAACAGTCACATAGATCAGTGGAACAGAATAGAGAGCCCAGAAATAGACCCTCAACTCCATGGTCAACTCGTCTTTGACAAAGCAGGAAAGAATGTCCAATGGAAAAAAGATAGCCTCTTCAACAAATGGTGCAGGAAAGAATGTCCAATGGAAAAAAGATAGCCTCTTCAACAAATGGTGCTGGGAAATTTGGTCAGCCACATGCAGAAAAATGAAACTGGACCATTTCCTTACACCACACACGAAATTAGACTCCACATGGATGAAAGACCTCAATGTGAGACAGGAATCCATCAAAATCCTTGAGGAGAACATAGGCAGCAACCTCTTCGACCTCAGCCATAGCAACTTCTTCCTAGAAACATTGCCAAAGGTAAGGGAAACAAGGGCAAAAATGAACTATTGGGACTTCATCAAGATCAAAAGCTTTTGCACAAAAAATGAAACAGTCAACAAAACCAAAAGACAACCGACAGAATGGGAGAAGATATTTGCAAGTGACACATCAGATAAAGGGCTAGTACCCAAAATCTATAAAGAACTTATCAAACCCAATAGCCAAAGAACAAATTATCCAATCAAGAAATGGGCAGAGGACATGAGCAGACATTTCTGCAAAGATGACATCCAGATGGCCCACAGACACATGAAAAACTGCTCCACATCACTCGGCATCAGGGAAATACAAATCAAAACCACAATGAGATACCACCTCACACCAGTCAGAATGGCTAAAATTCACAAGTCAGGAAATGACAGATGATGGTGAGGACGTGGAGAAAGGGGAACCCTCCTATAGTATTGGTGGGAATGCAAGCTGGTGGAACCACTCTAGAAAACAGCATGGAGGTTCCTCAAAAAGTTGAAAATAGAACTCCCCTACAACCCAGCCATCACACCACTGGGTATTTACCCTAAAGATAAAAATGTAGTGATCTGAAGGGGCATGCGCACCTGAATGTTTATAGCAGCAATGTCCACAATAGCTAAACTATGGAAAGAACCTAGATGTCCATCAACAGATGAATGGATAAAGATGTGTTATATATATATAATGGGATACTACACAGCCATCAAAAGAAATGAAATCTTGCCATTTGCCACAACGTGGATGGAATTAGAGGGTATTATGCTGAGCGAAATAAGTCAATCAGAGAATGACAATTATCATATGATCTCTCTGATCTGAGGAATTTGAGAGGCAGATTGGGGGGTTTGCTATGGAAGGAAAAAAATGAAACAAGATGGGACCAGGAGGGAGAAAATCCACAAGAGACTCTTAATATTACAAAACAAACTGAGGGTTGCTGGGGGGAGTGGGTTGGGGAGAGGATGGTTGGGTTTTGGACACTGGTGATGTTATGTGATATGGTGAATGCTGTGAAGAGTTTAAGCCTGACGATTCACAAACATGTACCCCGGGCGCCTGGGTGGCTCAGTGGGTTAAGCCGCTGCCTTTGGCTCAGGTCATGATCTCAGGGTCCTGAGATCAAGTCCTGCATCGGGTTCTCTGCTCAGCAGAGATACTGCTTCCCTCTCTCTCTCTGCCTGCCTCTCCATCTACTTGTGATCTCTCTCTGTCAAATAAATAAATAAAATATTTAAAAAACCAAACCAAAACAAAACAAAAACCTGTACCCCTGGGGCAAATAATACACTATATGTTAATAAAAATAATTAATAAAAAATAAAAAATAATATGAGAAAAATTGTGTTCTCAAAAAAAAAAAAACACAACTGCATAGGAAACTAAAAGTATTAAGTTATAAATGATAACATTAAATATTTGGATAATTTTGACAAATACTGCATCAGTATATACAATACATTCAATGTATTACTTTATAAAAATCTAAAAATGAATTAACAAACAAAAAGCAAATCAGATCTATAACTACAGAGAATAAAGTGATGATTCCCAGTGGGATGGGAAAATGGTCAAAATGGGTGAAGGATAATGGGAGGTACAGGCTTCCAGTTATGGAGTGAATAAATTATAGTAATAGAAGTCATAGCATAGGGAATATAGGCAATGATATTATAATATTGTTGCATGGTGACTGATGGTAGCTACAACTCGTGGTAAGTATAGTACAACATATAGAGAAGTTAAATCACTATGCTATACACCTGAAACTAATGTAACATTGTGTCTACAAAAAAAAAAAAAGAAAGGAAAAGAAAATAAGAAACAATTTTGACTTTTCTAAATTTCTCTTTCAGGACAGCATATCTTTCTTTCCCTTTCTTTCCTTTCCTTTCCTTTCTTTCTCCTCTTTCTTTCCTTCCCCACTTCTTTTTTTCCTTCCATCCTTTTCTATCTTCCTTATTTCCTTCCTTCCACTTTCTTCCTTTTCTCTTTCTTTTTTCCCCCTCCTGTGTATTTTAGGATCAGAGATTTGAGGGGGGCCTGGGTGGCTCAGTCAGTTAAGTATCCAACTCTTGCTTTTGGTTCAGGTCATGATCTCAGAGTCATAGGATTGAGCCAGGCATTGGGCCCTGCACTCAATTTGGAATCTTCTTGTCCTACTTCCTCCACCTCTCTCTCTCTCTCTCAAATAAATAAAGAAATAAGCAAACAAAATCTTTTTTAAAAATCAGAGATTTAAATTATTCTTATTTCTAAGTTCATTTTACATTATCACAATCATTTTTTTTATTTTCCCCTCAACGCTTTTTCCATATGTACAAGTATACATGCAGACACATATACATGAGGGTGTAAAATCTCTTTAGGAATGCATGTATCATATTCTGCTTTTAAAATGCAACAAGATACAAGTTTTTAAAAGAAAGCATAATCTCTTTTTCCTTCTTTTAACCTACAGTGGATTGATAATAAAAGGTAAATTGGGAAAAATAAATGATTCAGAGTCAAAGGATCAAGGTTCATGTAATTACTCGTCCTCTTATCTGTTGTATTACTTTGGGTACATCATTTAACTTCCCTTAAGTTTCCATATTTATAAAGAAAAAGGAAACAGAAATGATAACATCAGTATCACAGAATGTTTTTAATGATTAAATGATGTACACATGTTAAGCATTTAATGCAATGATTGTTACATCACAGGTACTCTTTAGGATTTTTAAGAATGTAATTTAATGCTAAATTTATAAGGCAGGATTTGAAAATATAACCAAGAGTTCTTTAATTGCTCTGTAGAGAACAAAGATTCATTTCCAGACAAGGAAATAAAAGATTGAAGCAGTTTGCCTCAAACAACTAAATTTTATATTTCTTTGAGTCAAGAGTATCCATATATAATTTTGGATTTTTTTTTGTGAGCTGGAATCAAAGAACTACACTCTCCTGAATTAGTCCTCAGTTTGGTGCACACATGATATTGAAGAATACCCCCATTAATTTTATGCCTATTTTTATATAAATCTACTCTATCCCATTTTATTCTTCTGCCTTTGTTATTATAGATTTTGATTACTTGAAGAACCATACATTCCTAAAGAAAGCACACACACACATTTATGTATTCTATTCTGTGCACATAAAAATTTTGCATGGTTTAAAAGCTTTTTTGAAGGCAAGGTATTGATTACTAATATCAATTGGTCAGCTCTATGTACATGGGTAGACTAGGTTCTTTACCCACATATTGTAAAGGAAAGAGAAGAAAGACCTGTCTCTACCTCAAGTTATTATATATTTCTGACATATGCTATTACTATTATCTTTTTAAAAGCAAATATTTCTGAAAAGAGTGTCACAGTGAATTCTTCACACACAATTGTGTTTGAAGTATTTGGAAAGCTACCCAAAATTCATGAGTAGCCAGAGATTTTTTAAAAAGTGGGGAGGGGGGGGGCTTTGTAGACAGAGAAACAGATAAGTGTAAGTTAGAGAAAGGTCAAAGGACAATGAAGAGAAAAAATAAGTATAAGATGCTTTACCTTCTAGTTTTAGGGGCCAGCCAAGATCTTCACCCTTGGCATACCTAATCTTATGACCTAGTGTATAGAATGTTTATCAAGACATATCTTTTTAAAATAGAAGCATGGTTTATGGAGAGTTGTAGTAATCATCAATTTTACTCTTGCAGTATAGTTTTAGGATTTTCCAATCACCAATAATATTCTCTTCATTTTCTATCCTTCTGATCTATCAAAGACCCAGCTCTGGTCCACTTTGCTTATAAAAAAAGCATTATGTTGTCATGGAATATACAGGAATTCTCTGATACATTGAAGCATTAATTTGACAGTTATGTGTCAGACAATACAAAAAGTATAATAATCATATTATTGAAGGTCCAGAAGGAACAGGGATATTTGAAAAAAATATCTGAAGAAATAATAGCTGAAATAATCTAATAGATTAAAGACAATTTAAAAAATATATATACCTTTAAGGAGTAAACTCAAAGAAGTTCAAACTCAAATACAAGGATTATTACACTGGTGAAAACCAAAGACAAAGAAAAAATGCTCAAACCAGCCAAAGAAAAATATTACATATTACATATAGGGGAATACCAATTCAAATGACAGTTCATTTCTCATCTGAAACCATAGAGACCAAAAGACAGTAAAACATCTGTCAAGTGCTGAAAGAAAATAAATGTCAACCCTAAATTATGTATCAAAAGAAAATATCCTTCAGAATTGAATGTGAAATAAAAACATTTTCAGATGCAGAAAAACAAAGAAAGTTTATTATTGGAAGATGCTTCTGAAAGAAATACTAAAGGAGGCTTATCAAGCAGAAGAAAACTTCAGATAGAAGAATTTCAGAAATAAATAGCAGAAATGGTATATATTTGGTTAAGTGTATCAAAATATTTTCTCTTAAATTCTAAAAATATCCCTAACCAAAGTTTGAAAATTAAAACATGATCTGTTGAGTTTTGCAATGTATATAGATGTAATATATGTGATATCTACACAAAATAGGGAAGAGTTACATGGTTTTTAAATTCCACTTAAAGTGATAAAACATTAATTATAATTAAACTGCAAAGTTAATATGAATATTATAAACCTTAGAGAAACCTCTAAAAATACTGAAGACAAAATATAGTTTAAAAAATAGAGAAATAGGGGCACCTAGGTGGCTCAGTCAGTGAAGTGCCTGCTTTCAGCTCAGGTCATGATCCCAGGGTCCTGGGATCGAGCTGGCATTGGGCTCCCTGCTCAGCAGGGAGTCTGCTTGTCTCTTTCCCTCTGCCCCTTGCTCACTGCTCCTGCTCACTCTCTCTCTCAAATAAATAAATAAATAAATAAATAAATAAATAAATAAATCTTTTAAAAAATAAGAGTAAATAAAAATAAATGAGAAATAAAAATGCACTACTAAAAAGGATTCAAATAATTTGAAGCAGACAGAGAATAAAAACAAAGATGGTAAAATAAAAACAAATAACAAAATTCTAGATATAAATTCAAGCACATCAATAACTACATTAAATGTAAATGATCTAAACACACCAAGTAAAAGACAGAGTTTATCAGATAGGATTAAGGAAAATACAAACCAATTATAAATTGCATACAAGAAAGCCACTTTAAATAAAAAGATGTAGGTAGGCTAAAATGAAAAAAATGAAAACAAATCTCACACTTAAAAAGAAAATCATCAAAACGTAGGGCACCTGGGTAGCTCAGTCCATTAAGCATCTAACCTCTGATTTTGGCTCAGATCATAAGATCATGCCCCTTCACAAGTTCTGCACTCAGCAGGGAATCTGCCTGAGATTCTCTCTCTCCCTCTCTCCCTCTGTCTTACTCCCTGCTCTCTGTCTTGCTCTCTCTCTCCCAAAAAATAAATAAATCTTAAAAAGCACACACAGGACAATCATCAAGATAGATGATATCCTGGGTCATAAAAAAAATCTTGATAAATTTAAAGAATCAAAATTATACAAAGTTTGTCCTTTGGCCATAATGGAATTAAACTACTAATAAATCACAGAAAAATATGAACAAAATCCTCAAATACTTGGAAATTAAATTAAGGCCAAGAGGAATTTTCAAGAGAAATAAGAATATACTTTGGACTAAAGGAAAATGAGCATAAAACATATCAAAATTAATGGGATACAAAGCAATTCTTAGAGGGAAATGAATAACTTTAACTAACAGTGATATAAAAGAAGAAAGGTTTAAAATCAAGAGTTGACTTTTTCACCTATAGAAACCAGAAAAATGAAATCTGTAACAAGAAGGAACAAGTAATAAGGAAAAGAACAGAAATCAACGAAGATGAAATCAGGAAAAAAATAGAGAAAATTAATGAAATCCAACCTAGTTGTGATAGTTAATTTTAGGTCAACTTGGCTAGGCCATCTTGCCCAGATATTTGGTCAAACATCATCCTGGATGTTTCTGTGAAAGTGTTTTCAATAATATTTGCAATTAAACTGGTAAAATTTAAGTAAAACAGATTGCCCTCCATAATGTGGTTGGAGTTCATCTAATCAGTCAATGGTCTGGATAGAACAAAAGGCTGACATCCCCTGACCAAGAAAAAATTCTCCAGCAGGCTACTTTTAGACTTCCTCTTTAGTACCAGCTTCTCCTGGTTTTCCAGCAGACTATGGACACAAATTGCAACTCTTTCCTGAGCTAACCACCATATTAATGGAATATGTACCTTTGAATCATAATATCTCTGTTTAGATAATACCTAAATGCTAATTTGCCCAAATATCCAAAAGAAGAGAGAGAGGACCCAAATTAATAAAATTATGAATGAAAGGGGAGAGATCATGACTAACACCAAGGAAATGCAATCATCAGAAATTATTATCAATAGTTATATGCCAGTAAGTTAAGCAACCTAGATGAAATGGATGGATTAGTGGGAATCTATAAATTTATAATCTATAAATTAATAAATAAATATAATCTATAAATTTCCAAAACTGAAACAGGAAGAAATTTACAACCTGAACAGACCAATATCTAGTAACAAGATTGAAACAGTGATCAAAACCTCCCAAAAAACAAGAGCCCAGGACCTGATGGATTCCCTGGAGAATTCCACCAAACATTCAAAGAAGAAATAATACATATTCTCCTAAAGCTGCTTCAAAAAATAAAAACAGAAAGAAAATTTCCAGACTCTTTTTATGAAGCCAGCCATTACCCTGGGCCCCAAACTAGGCAAAGACCCCACCAAAAAGGAGAATTTCAGACCAATATCCCTGATGAATATGGATGCCAAGATTCTCAACAAGTTCCTAGCTAATAGGATCCAACAGTACATTAAAAAGATTATCCACCATGACCAGGTGGGATTTATCCATGGGATGCAAGGGTGGTTCAACATTCACAAATCAATAAATGTGATAGAATAAATCAGTAAGAGAAGAAAGTAGAACCACATGATCCTCTCAATTGATGCAGAGAAAGCATTTGACAAGATACAGCATCTGTTCCTGATTAAAATGATTCAAAGTATAGGGATAGGGGTAACATTCCTCACTTCATAAAATCTATCTATGAAAAACCCACACTGATTATCATCCTCAATGGGGAAATGGTGACAGTCTTTCCTTTGAGATCAAGAACATGACAAGGATGTCCACTATCACCACTGTTGTTCAACATAGTACAAGAAGTCCTAGCAACAGCAATCAGACAACAGAAAGAAATAAAATGCATTCAAATTGGCAAAGAAGAAGTCAAACTCTCTCTCTTCACAGATGACATAATTCTTTATATGGAAAACCCAAAAGACTCCACCCCCAAACTCTTAGAATTCATACAACAATTCAGTAATGTGGCAGGATACAAAATCAATGTACAGAAATCAGTTGCTTTCTTAAACACTAACAATGAAAATATAGAAAGGGAAATTAGAGAATTGATTCCATTTACTATAGCATCAAGAACCATAAGATACCTAGGAATAAACCTAACCAAAGAAGTAAAGAACCTGTACTCGAGAAACTACAGAACACTCATGAAAGAAATTGAAGAAGATACCAAAAGATGGAAGAGCATTCCATGCTCATGGATCAGAATAAACATTGTTAAAATGTCTATACTGCCTAGAGCCATCTATACTTTCAATGCCATCCCAATCAAAATTCCACCAGCATTTTTCAGAGAGCTGGAACAAACAATCCTAAAATTTGTATGGAACTAGAAGAAACACCAAATTGCTAAGGAAATGTTGAAAAAGAAAAACAAAGCTGGGGGAAACATGTTGCCTGATTTCAAGCTTTACTACAAAGCTATGATCACCAAGACAGCATGGTACTGGAACAAAAACAGACACAGAGACCAGTGGAACAGAATAGAGAGCCCAGATATGGACCCTCAACTCTATGGTCAAATAATCTTTGACAAAGCAGGAAAAAATATACAGTGGAAAAAAGACAGTCTCTTCAACAAATGGTGCTGGGAAAATTGGGCAGCTATGTGTAGAAGAATGAAACTCGACCATTCTCTTACACCCTACACAAAGATAAATTCTAAATGGATAAAAGACCTCAACGTGAGGCAGGAATCTATCAAAATCATAGAGGAGAACATAGGCAGTAACCTCTTTGACATCAGCCACAGCAACTTCTTTCAGGATATGTCTCCAAAGGAAGCAAAAGCAAAAATGAACTTTTGCGACTACATCAAGATCAAAAGCTTCTGCACAGCAAAGGAAACAGTCAACAAAACAAAGAGGCAACCCACAAAATGGGAGAAGATATTTGCAAATGACAGTAAAAACAAAGGGGTGATATCCAAGATCTATAAAGAACTCCTCAAACTCAACACACACAAAACAGATAATCACGTCAAAAAATGTGCACAAGACAAGAATAGACACTTCTCCAAAGAAGACATAGAAATGGCTAACAGACACATGAAAAAATGTTCATCATCATTAGCCATCAGGGAGATTCAAATCAAAACCACATTGAGATATCACCTTATACCAGTTAGAATGGCCAAAATCAAACATCTCTTATACATAAGAATTTTACATAGCATCTTCCCTATTGGGTCATCAAACTTGCACTTAAGCAAGTTTTGTATAATGGAAGCACTCTGCACTTTAGAAACTGACCTGTTTGATTCATGGCTTTGTCAGTAAGTAGGCATGTATTCATGAGCATATCACTTCAATAGATCTAAACTCCCTCATTTTTGAAATGAGGATACCTTAAAGAGATTTTGTAAAAATTAGAAATTATATAAATATAAAGTACCTGACATATTGCAGGAACACAGAAAATTTTATTTATTAACATATATAGTTCACATTGGTGGTACAAGAATAAGGTCAGATGTTTTTAAAAATATTTTCTCTACTAGATGTTAAATGTATGTTCTGCTTTTTTTTTTGTCATACACTGATCCCTAGAACAATTCCTAACACAGAAACAGTACCTAATAATTTTATTATCTGATGAAAAACAACTTGTTAGCTCCTCTCAATTTTTTGTTCTTATTATCCCTTTACATTATAAAAATTAGTATAACAGAACCCAAAAGTGCTTCTGTTATTTTGGTCATATCTATCTACATTTACTATACTGAAGGTTAACAGAAATATTAATTCAATTAAAATAATAAAAATAAAACTAATACTTGTTCACATAAATAAAATTTCCAAAATAAAACAAAACAAGATGTTAGTGAGAAGAATGTATTGTATAAATTTTTGCAAAATTCTTTGTTTGACTTAATAAAAGTTAACGAGATTCTTACATTGGCTTTTGTATGTAATCAATTATAATGTGTGGTTTTATTTGAAGCATATGTAGAAAATCCAACTTCACAAAGATCTGTGATGGAAATAGGAATATTTCAACAGCACTTTTAGATAATTATAAATATTCGTATTTGCTACAATATCAAAATGCAAAATGTGGTAGTTTTTTTTCAGTTGTTTACAATGTAAAATCTGAAACTATGTCAATAGTCAATGAGGGGCACCTGGGTGGCTCAGTCGTTAAGCGTCTGCCTTCGGCTCGGGTCATGATCCCGGGGTTCTGGGATCGAGCCCCGCATCAGGCTCCTGGCTTGGTGGGAAGCCTGCTTCTCCCTCTCTGACTCCCCCTGCTTGTGTTCCCTCTCTCGCTGTGTCTCTCTGTCAAATAAATAAATTAAAAAAAATAAAAATTAAAAATTAAAAAAAAAATAAAAAAATAGTCAATGAATTCTGTTCCATTAAATGCCATTAACCTATCTGTAGTCTGAACCAAACTTTCACTCATATATAATTTTGCAGCATCATGCACGGATCATTCAGGAAATACTGGTTCAATGATTTAGGTGGATCTTCTATATGTGAACACATTTCATTTCATAATATCATCAATAGATCACAGTTGTTAATATCATCACTAAGCTCAGCAGTAAAGTTTAAGTATTCATAGAGCTGTCAAACTCACCCTGATGAATGAATACAAGTTTGCCAAAACTCCCTTTTTTGGTAGAAAGCTCAAATTTTTATCATTGGCCACAAATACTGGAAGTCAATCTCCTGAAAGTAATGGACGAATACTGTTCATTTTTGAGAAAATGCCTGCCAAATACTTAAGTCTGAATAACCATAATTGGTCAATTTCCTGTTTCATTTAAAAAAAAAAAAAAGCAGTTAGCTCATTACTCAAACAAGTGCCCAAGTGCCTTTCCTTGAGATGACCATTGTACTTCACAATATAGAATTGCTTTATGTGTATTTCCTATTTAGTAAAACAAAACATTGAAAGTAAGTATTCCAGGGTCAATATTTAATAAAGTTGGTAATTTTTTTACTGGTTCATTAAAAACATTTTTAAGTGAAATTGTAAGTGTGTGATGGTGAAAAATTACTAAGACAGCTTGTTGCCTCTCCTGTAAGAGCAATTTTATTTCCCAGTGTAATCATCTAACAAATCATTATTTGAAATTCTAAAATTTGCCTTTTGAATTCTTACAAAATGTTATATAGTTTATCCTAGAATTTCAAAATAATGATATTTTAGATGACAATAAAGTTAGTGAGATTATTAAAGGTATAACTGTAGATAGTGATAACAGAGTGAAATCACTGGGAATAAACTGAGTTAATCACTAAAAAACTATGTATTTGGGATGCTTGGGTGGTGAGGTCATTAGGCATCTGCCTTCTGCTCAGGTCATGATCCAAGGGTCCTGGGATCCAGCCCCACATCGGGCTCCCTGCTCTGTAGGAGGTCTGTTTCTCCCTCTCCCACACCCCTTGCTTGTGTTCCTTCTCTTGTGTGCCTCTCTGTGTCAAATAAATAGATAAAATCTTTAAAAAATAAATAAATATGTATTTATACCCTAAATTTACTATGTCAGAAATTCCAAAATACATAAGTACACATCCCATTAGCTAACAAAGTAAGGATGTCATCACATTTCAGATCACCTCTAGAAAATTCCACTGTATGCTCTCAAGAGAGTAAGAGTGAAGAAAAGCAAATAACATTTTAGAATTGTTATTAATACAGTTTTAACTGCACTTAAGTGCTTCCTTAAAGGGTCACAAGAACTTCCAGAAACTCCCAGATCAAATTTTAAGAAATGCTGGCTAATATCCTTTCTGGAAAATTCTGTGGGTTAAAAAATGCTACCTTATGAAGCTAAAATAGGTTTCCTGGTCCTAGTTTTTCACTTTTTTCATGGTTAGAAATCTAGAGCTCTTCAAAACCACATTTAAACTGAAAGATCCTTTTTAATCTACCAAAAAGAACTTACATTACAACATTCATTCAATGCAAAAGCTAACTGAGGTGAAGTCACCAGAGGCCAACAACAGAGGCCAGGAGTGAAGCACTACCCAGGCTTCAACCACAATAGTTTCCAAATTCTTTGATCAGGTTACCTCTTAGGGTTCCTTCATCTATCATTTTATGCCTCTCTTTTCTGAGATTTTGTTTTTGTGAAATGTTACTGGGTATTCTGTCCTCAATTTCCTTGTCACACAAGTGAAGGAAGTGTTCTTATATGAAGCCACATGTCAGCACCTGTTCTCTGGGTTGATTTGTTCATTATTTCCATTTCTCTTTTCCAATGCTTTAGAGTGTTTTTCTGTCAACAGCAACATCAACACACCTATGCTCTCTATGCCTGCTATTCTTTTTTGTGGATGTCAAAATCCAGGGTCTGATGTGTGCCCTTGAGTCTCAGCCTATCATTTAAGGAGTGCTCAGCCTATCACTTAAGGATGTTCAATTTTTTGGTTAGCTGAACTTCTGGTTAAGACTTGCAGAAATATAAAATTTGACTTTTTCTATGTAGGTGGATAATCTACTTGAAAAATGGAGGTAAATTTTTACCACATTGGAATAATTATGCTTTTTTTTAAAGATCCCATTTATTTATTTGACAGACAGAGATCACAGAGAAGCAGGCAGAGAGAGAGGAGGAAGCAGGCCCCCTGCTGAGCAGAGAGCCCGATATGGGGCTCAATCCCAGGACCCTGGGATCATGACCCGAGCCGAAGGCAGAGGCTTTAACCACTGAGCCACCCAAAAGCCCCTAATTATGCTCTTACTATGCAAAAGAACATCTTATTTGGGCCCAACCACTCAAACATCAATCTAACCCAGTGCAATTCAATTAAGTGTAACAACCACATATTGAGGCCCCACCAGATAGGTATGGTCCATTCATGTGCTGGGATCCTTGAGAAATAAGTAAATGATTAAACTTGGAAACATAGGTAACACAGATAGGAGCTCTTAACCTGGTGACGTTAGACTTTTGTGGCACATTAGGAAGCATAATGCATCTAGGTTTGTTTGTTGTTGTTTTTTTAATTGTGCCTATTTGTGGACGTTTATACTGTATTAAGGAGATGATTATCTACAATTATGCATATATAACTGTAAAAATTTAAGTACGGACTGTGTATTAGATAAGAGTATTAGATGCTAAATTTGTGCCACCATAGTGGAAAACAGCATGAAGATTTCTCAAAGAATTAAAAATAGAACTACCTCACAATATAGAAATCACATTACTGGGTATTTACCTAAAACATACAAACACACTAATTCAAAGGGATATATCACTTCTATGATTATTACAGCATTATTTACAATAGCCAAAGAAGAAGCCTAAGTGTCCGTCAACTGATGAATGGATAAAGAAGGTGTGAGATAGATAAATAGATCTATCTATCTGTCTATCTATCTATCTATAGATATCTATATATCTGTCTATATAGCTCCATGGATATATAGATATATCTCTATATATAGATATATCTCTATATATAGATATAGGTATATATCTATCTATCTATAGATATCTATACATAGATCTATATAGAGACCTATATAGATCTGAGTAATTAATATATAGAATTGTTGTATCACTATATTGTACACCTGAAACTAATATAGCAATATATGTTTACTAGAATTAAATTTAAAAAAATAACAAAAATATTTTAAAAATCCAGTTAAATAATGGGCAAATGACCTAGATAGACATTTTTCTTTTTTCTTTTTTTTTTAAAGATTTTATTTATTTATTTGACAGACAGAGATCATAAGCAGGCAGAGAGGCAGTCAGAGAGAGAGGAGGAAGCAGGCTCCCTGCTGAGCAGAGAACCCGAGCCGGGGCTCGATCCCAGGACTCTGAGATCATGACCTGAGCCGAAGGCAGCGGCTTAACCCACTGAGCCACCCAGGCACCCCAAGACATTTTTCCAAATAAGATATACAGATGGCCAACAGACACATGAAAGTATGCTCAATATCACTAGTCATCAAGAAAGTACAAATCAAAACCACAATGAGATACCACTTTACACCTATCAGAATGACAAAAATCAAAAGAAATACCAAGTGTTGTAATCAATATGGAGAAAAATGAACATGCCTACACTGTTGGTGGGAAATTGGTACAGTCACTTTAGCAAATAGTATGAAAGTTCCTGAAAAATTAAAAATAGAAATATCATATGATCCAATACTTCTTCTACTGGGCATTTACCCAAAGAAAACAAAAACACTATTTAAAAAAAATATGCATCCCTATGTTTATTATAGCATTATTTATAATGGTCAAGATACAGAAGCAACTTATGTGTCCATTGATAGATGAATGGATAAGGAAGAGGTGAGATATGTATATAATGAAATATGACATAGCTACAAAAGATGACATTGTGCCTTTTGCAAACAGATGGTCCCAGAAGATGAAATAAGTAAGAGAGAAAGACATACACCATATGATTTCACTCATATGTGAAATCTAAAATAAATAAATAAATAAATAAATAAATAAACAAACACACGAACAAACAAACAAGAAGCAGAATTAGGCCTATAAATACAGAGAACTAACTGAGGGTTGCCAAGGGGAAGGTGTAGTGGGATGGGAAAAATGGATGAAGGGATTGGGAGATACAGGCTTCCAGATGTGGAATGAATGACTTACAGGATTGAAAGTCACAGCAAAAGTAATATCATCAGTGATATGATGACAGATTTTAGCTACCCTTCTTGTGAGCATAGAATAACATATAAACTTGTTGAATCACTGAGTTGAACACCTGGAACAAATGTAGCATTGTGTGCCAACTGCACTCAAATTTAAAAATTAAATAAAATAAAAATATATATACTTATAAGACTGAAACTATGATCTGTGAGGATCTTGAGGACCCAGGTTTCTCAAATGTTACTGATGTAAATATAAAGTAGTACAATCATTTTGGGAAAAATTACATACCCTACACTATGACTCAGAAATTCTATTCCTATGTATTTATCCAAGAGAAAAGAATATAGATATCAACAAAATCACTTGTGTAAGAATGCTCATAGGAGGTTCATTCATAATAACAAAAGTTGTAAAAAATCCATACATCCATCTACAGGTGAATGAATAAACAAACTTATAATATATTTGATAGTTATATGATGACATACTAACCACTATTTAACAATGTCAACTACTTCAAATATGCGACAATGTAGCTGAATCTCCAAGACTTTTGAGAAGAGAGCCTTACACAAAAGTATGCACCCTGCTTTATTCTTTTTATGTGAAGTTTTGGAACAGACAAAACTAAATCATGGTGAAATAAATCAGAATATTGGTTGCTTTTGAAGAGGGAAGAATATGACTGGGATAGAATATAAAGGAATATTTTTGGGTGATGATAATGTCTATATTCTGATAGGAGTATAAGTTACCTGGATGGTTGCATTTGTCCAAACTTGTTCAGTAGTAACACCTAAGACCTGTGTATTTCAATGGAGGTCAATCATATTTCAATAAACATTTTTAAAGTATTAACTTCAGCAACATATTTGATAGTATTTTCTGAACAAAATTGAGATATGTATACTATGTTGCTCTTGTCAGGTAGGTTTGTAGCTTATTAAACTTTAAAATATTGAATAGTTGATTGGAGTCCAGATGAAGAAAGGACTGTAATGTTTTACCCAATAGTCTTGCTCTAAATATGTTTTCTTCATATTCTAACACTGCTTTCAATTAATACATAGAATGCTACTCACAGCTGAAAATTTGGCTTCTGTGTTGGATGACACAGTTGAGAACAGGACAGATAAGATTATTCTGTAACTGAAATAAACACAGTGAAGTTTTAGAGAGATTAAGCCTTGCATTTATAGGGAAAACAAATAATTACCTGAGCAAAGGTTCATAGTATCATGACTTCATATTATGCATTTGATAAAGAATATTTAATTTGCTATGTATTACACAGAAACAAATTCTGTATATGGAACAATTAAATATTTGATCTGTGGACCAAAAAAAATAATAATAAGGAAAGGACTACTTTACCATAAAATAAGATCCTGATAGCTAGAAGTGTTTGGAAGCATTATGAAAGAGTTTTGTATATTGAATGAGAGACTGGGCAAAGTGATATTTGGGTTCCTTCAAAGAGTGTTTTTACTCTTCTATGATTCTAAGACCTGGTTTGATTTTTAATGAGTACACTTTGTGAATAACATATTCCAAACCAGTGAAGCAGTCATACCTTTTCCCTTTCTGTGGCAATAGCACTGATTCAGAATCCACCAGAAGATATCAATGAAATGGAAGGAAATTAATCTATCAGTATATTATATATTTATTTTGAACAAAAGCAGATGAAAATATGTGTACTTGTGAAGCACTGAGAGGAGAAAAGGAAAATGGCCCATAAATTTTGCATGTTGTAGGCATGAAAGAAGGCAGAAAGAGTAGTACGGACGTAGCCTTTCATCTTTGAAAAAGCCTGAGGATAAAGCACATAACTTACCTGCTAAATATCATTTGATGATAATGTCACACCTACCTTTCAAGTTATTCCTTTTTATATAATGGCTAAAAACCTAGAAAACACATTTCTTAGATAACCTTGAAGAATTTATTAGATATTTGGAAGGTACAAGCAAAGGAGAAGCTATTTCTTTCAGGAGCAACAATGGGCAGACACAGGAGATATGACAAATGTGGAATTTTGCTAGCAGGTTCCAACTGTCCTTAAAATACCCCACTTAGACTTTGCAGAGAGTTAAGAGTATTAACATTTCTGCAATTCTTTCTCTTCTGAATTTCCTGAGAAAATAGCAATGATTCTAATGCATCCATTCCTCCAGAACTTCCAAAAGTTATATAACCTTCAATTCTCTGTATTAAATCCCTTCTTACTTGAAATAATTAGTGTAATTTTTGTTTTCTTTGGCAAACCCTAATCAATTCACTGTAAGATGAGTATTATGGGCTTCACAGTCCTCGAAAATTCAGGAATTTGATTTATTTTTTTAAACATCTGTTACACAACAACCACTACACCATTATGAGTAATTGTACTTAGAGATAGTTTGATCCTTGTCCTCCTGATGTTTACATTTTGTGGGGAACTGGGCAATTAAAACTGATTTTAAGAGCATCTCAGGTAATTCTAAAGTACAATTTTAAGAATCACGATAGAAATGTTTATCTTTTCACCAAATCTGCTTTTCATCCCCAACCGCTCATTTTAATACTCATTACAATAATTCATCCAGGCAGTCAAGCCATAAAACTAAGAAACATTCTGGATTCTTGTCTCCTTTACTCCAGATTCCAATCCAAATAAATGTTGGGTTTTGTTTCCTAAAAAGGACTTGTATATGTTTCTTCCTCTCCATCCCATTGCACTATTATATTGATGAATTATATTAATAAAAATATCAAGAGATTTGGAATCATATGAACCCTAATTTAAATCCTGGTTATGCCATTTGTTGGTTGTGAGAAATGAAACATATTATATAATTTCTTTAGGGCATAAAAATAGTAGTGCACAATAGGGCTTTCTTAAGGATTAGAGATAGTATTTGCAAAGCATCTAGTACAGTATCTGGCTGATTAGTAGATGAGGTGCCTCTTTCTCTACTCATGTCCCACCAATTCATTTCATTTGTAATTGCAAGTTTTGTGGACCACTTCAATAGAAGTACCTCCTAACTAACCTCTCTACTTAGTCTTCTGTTACTTAAATCTCTTTTCCTTAATAATTCCAGAGTCACCACTGAAAAATGTAAATTTAGTATATTCCTTTTCTGCCTAATAGTTTTCAATGTTTCTTCAAAATTTGTAGGATGGAGTTCAAACTATTTAAAAGACTAAAAAATTTACTTTTTTATCATCTGATACCTAAATACTTTTCAGGTCTTTCTGTGGACTTCCTTGTACATATCACCACCTCAGCCAAACCAAAATCTTACTTTTCATAAAGGAGGAAGTAAACTGATGTAACAGAAATCTCAGCAAATGTGTATTAAATTCTAGCCTCTCTACTTGTGTGATCTTGGGCAAAATAACTTGTATTCTCTGTTTCACTTTTCTCATGTATACAAAGAAGATAGTAATATTCATTTCAGTTGTTCTGCAGTTTAAATTAAGATGAGCAATATTGTAGTTCTATTTAGGCTGAAAGATTCAGTGGAAATGCAAGATTAATACTACATGATGGTCTCATTATGTTATAATAGTTATTTTTACTTATCAATGTGAAATAACGTACTGGGGGTTGAACACTACATGATTTCCATCTAAAGTAAAAAAAAAATTATGATCCTTTTGCTCAATGGCTGGACAATTTGAAGAGTGGGAAAGATTTAGAAGGGACATTTGGATATTAGCAAATATGGTGAGTTCAGAAGAAAACTTAATGGCTTGTTATGTTTGTCTGTTATTCAACACCAGACATATTTGTCTTAATATATTCAATAAGTACTGAATATAAATACCATGGTTAAGTGAGCTTCTCTTTGGCTAAAATCTCTTTTAAGATTTTTCTGCATTGGGGGATCACATCTATGAACCATAAATATCTAAAACCTGGTCTTGAATCTGTGATTTACCATTGTGAAAAAAAGCTAAACTTTATTTTGATGAGTGTTCAAAAGATCAAGCTTAATAAAAGTTCATCAGTGATACAGAGAAATCATTTTGGATATCAATCAAAGGGTTTTGCTAAGTCTTTTAGAGGAGCAAGAGTTCCATAGATAGACTTGATAAGCTAACAAAGTTAAATCTTTGAGAGGATTTAGAAAGGGATTTAGTGAGTCAATCTCATCTCTGTTGTGCTCTACCTGTGGTTGTCAAGGCAACAAGAAATGGGACTCCCAGAGTGCTATTCACCACCCTTATTCCTAAACTAGTATCAGAAAGAACACAATTATTGGACAACTGATTGTCATCTAGTGTGTCCACATAAATTTCTAGATGCTACTCATAATAAACAAACAAACAAATAAATAAATAAACAAACTTCTACTGTGTTTTCCCCCAGTACATGTTTGTACTCTTTAAATAAATTACCTTCTGCTTTCTCATTTAAAAGTCTCTATTTGGGGCCCCTGGGTGGCTCAGTAGGTTAAAGCCTCTGCCTTCGGCTCAGGTCATGATCTCAGGGTTCTGGGATTGGGCCCCACATCAGACTCTCTGCTCAGAGGGGAGCCTGCTTCCTCCTCTCTCTCTCTCTCTGCCTGCCTCTCTGCCTACTTGTGATCTCTGTCTGTCAAATAAATAAATAAAAAATAAAATAAAATAAAATAAAATAAAATAAAATAAAAGTCTCTATTTGTCTCTAAATTATACCAGGGATTTTATTTGTAATTTACGTTATCACTGGCTATTGCTTGTGACCTGACTCACATAAATGTTGAAATATACTCTAGTTTCTTCAGAGAACAAAATCTATCCCTACAGAGTATGAACAAATACATCAATATAACATATTCCCCTAATATAAAACACTTATTTATTCACTTGTTCAATCAATATTTAATAAGAAGCAACCTTGTGCTAAGCCTGTAGTAGTGTCAATTAAAACAAACAAACAAGAATAAAATATAGACATAAAACATGATCTTGGCCCTATGAGCTTCAGTCTAGTGAAGGAGATCAACATTTAGAAGTATTTGTCAAAAGTGGCTATTTTCAAAAATCCTCCTTTCCTTCCCCCCCCCACCTCCATGTTAAAACTACCAATGCCCTTTCTCCTTGAAAAGCACTTCTAGCTCTGAAAAGAGGCCAATGTGGGATCCAGGAGAAAGGGAGGGTGAAGTTGTTTGCTAAAGAGTAAGTGACTTTAGGATATAAGGGTAAGGTGTAGAGTTAATTTTGGTATTTCTTTCTAAGGTGCTTGTTTCAAGCTCACTCAGAAATAAATACCACCAGGAAATTGGTAGAGGAGACATTATCAGAAACAATAAAAATATCCTAGGCTATATTATCTCTATAATATAGAGATAGGAAAACCCCCCCAACTCTGCCCAAACAGGGTTGCCTGAGTAACAGTACAGCAGGTCCTCCCCCAGAAGACAGGATGGAAGAATAAAAAGCCAAGAAATGGGGTCTTTATAAAACAGGTGCATCATGTTTGGGTTGTGGTCAATAATTTGGACTCTGTACATTTCCTCAACCACCCCCTCAATAGAATGACTAAGAGAAGGAGCCCCCAACAAAGGAAAGAACAAGAGAATGTGGCCTTTGCCACAGAACCTCTGGATATGGATATAACCAATATGTCAGAAATTGACATCAGTGTAACAATTATCAAGGTGATATCTAGACTTGAGAAAAATATTAATGACAATATAGAATCTCTAAGGGCAGAAATTAGATCTAATCAGGCTGAAATTAAAAATGTGATGAATGAAATGCAGTATGAGCTGGATACGCTGACTGCCAGGGTAAACGAGGCAGAAGAAGGAATTAGTGAGATAGAGGATAAGATGATAGCAAAGATGGGAATCAGGTGGCATGGGAAAAACAAATTTAACCCAAGGAATCAAACTGAGAGAGATTAGTGACAGAATGAAATGTTATAATATCAGAATTACTGGGAACCCTGATGGGGGAGAAAGAGAGGAGATGATGAGATGATGAGAGAAAAAGAGAGGTCTAGAAGATATCTTAAATCAAATCACAGCTGAAAACATCCCTAACTGGGGAAAGAAACAAGTATTTGTGTCCAAGAGGCAGAGAGATTTATCCCAAGATAGATGAAAACACTGAATGCCAGGACATATAATAGTACAATTTGTAAATCTTAGATCCAGGAAACAATCTTAAACGTGGCAAGAGAGAAGAGATTTCTTACTGACAGAGGGAAGAACATCAGAATAATGTCATACCTGTCCAAGGAGACCTGGGAAGCCAGAAAGGACTGGCAAGACATATTCAGGGCACTAAATGAGAACATGCAGCCAAGGATGTGTTATCCAGCAAGGCTGTCATGAAAGGATGGGGAGACAAGGAGTTTCTAAGACCAACAGAAATTGGAAGAATATATGTGGACACATATTCTTCCAATTTCTGCTGGTCTTGGAAACTTCTTGACATGACAAAGATGCCCACTCTAACCACTATTGTTCAACATAGTATTGGAAGTCCTAGCAACAGTAATCAGACAACAAAAAGAAATAGAAGTATTCAAATTGGCAAAGAAGAAGTCAAACTCTCTCTCTTCACAGATGACAAGATACTTTACATGGAAAACCCAAAACACTCCACGCATAAATTATCAGAACTCATATAGCAACTCAGTAATGTGGCAGGATACAAACTCAATACACAAAAATCAGTTGCTTTCTTATATACTAACAATGTAACTGTAAAAAGAAAAATTAGAGAATCAATTCCATTTACAATAGCACCAAAAATCTTAAGATACCTTGGAATAAGCCTAATGAAAGAGGTAAAGATCTATACTCTAGAAAATACAGAACACTTATGAAGGAAATTAAAGAAAACACAAAAAGATGGAGAAACATTCCATGCTCATGGATGAGAAGAATAAACATTATTAAAATGTTTGCTGCCCAGAGCAATCTATACTTTCAACACCATCCCGATCAAAATACCAATGGCATTTTTCAAAGTACTGGAACAAACAATCCTAAAATTTGTATGTAATCAGAAAAGACCCCAAACTGCCAAGGAAATGCTGAAAAAGAAAAACAAAACTGGGGCATCACGTTGCCTGATTTCAAGCTTGTTATCAAGCTGTGTGCACCAAGACAGCACTGTACTGGCACAAAAACAGACACACTGACCAATGGAACAGAATAGAGAGCCGAGATATGGACCCTCAACTCTATGGTTAAATAATCTTTGACAAAGCAGGAAAAAATATCCAATGGGGGGAAAAAAAAAACCACAACAGTCTCTTTATTAAATGATGCTGGGAAAATTGGACAGCTATATACAGAAGAATGAAACTAGACCATTCTCTTACACCGTACACAAAGATAAATTCTAAATGGATGAAAGACCTCAATGTGAGACAGGAATCCATCAAAATCTTAGAGGAGGATATAAACATACCATTTTCAACATTGGCCATGGCAACTTCTTTCAAGACATATCTCCAAAGGCAAGGGAAACAAAAGCAAAAATGAACTTCTGGGACTTCATTAAGATAAAAAGCCTCTGCACAGCAAAGGAAACAGTCAACAAAACAAAGAGACAACTCACAGAATGGGAGAAAATATTTGCAAATGGCACTACAGACAAAGGGCTGATATCCAAGATCTATAAAAAGCTTCTCAAACACCCAAAAAGAAAACTAATAATCAAGTCAAAAAATGGGCAGAAGAAATGAACAGAAACTCCTCCAAGGAAGACACAAAAATGGATAACAGATAGATGAAAAAATGTTCAGCATCATTAACCATCTGGGAAATTCAAATCAAAATCACACTGAGGTACCACCTTACACTAGTTAGAATGGCAAAAATTGACAAGAAGAAACAAAAAATATTGGGGAGGTTGTGGAGAAAGGGGGAACCCTTTTACACTGTTGGTGGGAATGCATGTTGGTATAGCCACTTTGGAAAAGGTTGTGGAGGTTCCTCAAAAACTTAAAAATAGAGCTACCCTATGACCCAGCCATTACACTACTGGGTATTTACATCAAAGATACAGATGTAGTGAAAAAAGGGGCACATGCACCCCAATGTTCATAGCAACAATGTCCACAATAGTCAAACTGTGGAAGGAGCCAAGATGCCCTTCAACAGATGAATGGCTAAGGATTTGTTTCATATATACAATGGAATATTACTCAGACATCAGAAAGGATGAATACCCAATATTTGCATCAACATGGTGGGAACTGGAGAAGATTATGCTAGGTGAAATAAGTCAGAGAAAGACAATATGGTTTCACTTATTTGTGGAACATATGGAATAGCATGGAGGACATCAGGAGAAGGAAGGGGGAAATGAAGAGTGGGAAATTAGAGGGGGAGATGAGCCATGAGAGACTATGGACTTTGGGAATCAAACTGAGGATTTTAGAGTGGGGGATTGGTGAGCCACTGGGGTATTAAGGAGGGCACGTATTGCTTGGAGCACTGGGTATTTTTTGAAAACAACGAATCATGGACACCACATCAAAAACTACTGATGTCCTGTATGGTGACTAACGTAACATATTTTTTTCTTAAAAAGGCAATTTACTATATCTATTTCTTTTTGAGTGACCTTTGGTAGTTTGGCTTTCAAATAATTTGTCCATTTTATCTACTTTGTAAAATGTGTTCACATAAAGTTATTCAAAATATTTCCATATTATCATTCAATGTTTGTAGGATCTGTGGTAATGCCCCTCTTTTTACTTGTGACATTTGTCATTTGGATCTCTCCTCTCTTTCTTTCTCTCTTCTCTCCCTAATTTTATTATTTCTTTTTTTTAAGATTTTATTTATTTATTTGACACAGAGAGGGAAAGAGACAGCAAGAGAGGGAATACAAGCAGGGAGAGTAGAAGAGGGAGAAGCAGGCTTCCCACTGAGCAGGGAGCTGGAAGCAAGTTTCAATTCCAGGACCTGGGATCACGACCTGAGCTGAAGGCAGATGCTTAACAACTGAGCCACACACACCTCTAATTTTATTATTTCTTCATCATTCTGACTAAATGTTCATGAAAGGGACTCAAAAAGAGTTCAATCACTACAACCTGTGACTAACACTAGGATACTTTGGACACCTTGTGTCCAAAGACTAGCAAGCAAGAAGACTCACCACACTGACAAGGAACCTGACTGATTAGTAGGAGGAAGTAAACTCATGTGGGTTTTTTTTTCTTTTTTTAAAAAAATAAGTTTAGACTTACAGCAAAGTGGCAAAAACAGAACAGACAATTCCTGTGTATCATTCACCCATCTTCCCCAGGGATAATCATGTAATTATGGTAATATAACTACTATGCTCTATTTCTTATCCACAGACACTTGTGACACAAAATGTGTAGATTTTCCACACTAAGCAGTTCTCCAGTTCTCTGAAGAAATCAACTAGATGCCCTGTAATCACTTCAGTTCTGACACTAACTACCTGAAGTTAGCACAGACCCCAAAGGTTAAGCACTCAGTCCACAGACTACCACCAACTTCAAATGCCAATCACAAGTATCTGAATTGAAAAATTGGGAGTTCCCATGACCCCTCCACAGTTTTGATAATTTTCTGTAATGGTTCACAGAAATCAGGGAAATGCTCTACTTATTATTACTTATTACAAAGGAAATTATAAAGGATACAAACGAATAGCCAGATTAAAAAAAGTACATAGGTAAAATCCAGAAGGGTTCCGAGATCAGGAATTTCTGTCCTTGTGGCATTTGCGGTATACCACCCTCTCAGCACAAGGTTGTGTTCACCAACCCAGAAGCTCTTCAAATCCCATTGTTTTTCATGGAGGTTCTGTTATGTAGGTGTGACTGATTAAATCATTGGACACTGGTGAGTAAAGATCTTTAGCACCTCTCCCCTCTCTGGAAGTCAGGGGGCAGAGCTGAAAATTTCAACCATCTAATCACATGGTTGGTTCCTCAAGAAATTAGCTCTGATCCTGATGCTATTTAGACATCTACTAAGAGACACCTAATTAGCATGAATCAGGTCTGGTTGGAAGGGGTTGTATATGAGTGTGTACAAATATATACATAAGATAAATAATGCTGCTCTCATACCTATCACTTAGGATATAAGAAAGGTTATAGGTGCTTAGCACCAGGAAAAAAATAAAACACGAAAATATATTTCTTATATTACATGTCACAGGTACATTTAGCAAAACTAAAAATTCAACATAGTAACAATATTAATGATTAAATTATGAACTTTATTTGGATTTCTCAGCACCAGTGGCTATAATTCATCTCACTAGTCATCCTTTTCTGTTTGTCTTTAGAAAGAGGTCCATAGGAACCATGGAGGATCTGTTCCTCAAAGCTGTGTGAAGGAAATCTGTGCAGCATAAGGCATGTACTTGGCATCCATGAAGATGTGCCACTCAGCTCTTCTAATGTGGAAGCATAATTGTTGGATGGCCCCAGCTGCTGTTCACTGAATTCATCACTGCATTATTCATGCTAGGTCTTACTACCTGTGAGATTCTCTCATATTAAGACTGAACATGGCAGGAATACAAAGGCGAGTCCATTGCTGTGAGATGTGGAACTCTCCTGACAGGTTTGGCTTGAAGACTTCCTTGTTTGCCTTCCTGAAATCTTCAAAGTGTTCTGCAGCCTGAAACTGCCCGTCCAATTCTTTTTCTTCATTCTCTCACATTAAGTCATATTTTTATAATAGTTTAATACCTGTCCTAACCCTTTTGGATTCTTTCTATTTTTCCCCCCATAGATGTGGTCTCACCAATAAATTTCTTGAATGCCTAATATTATCTTGGGATCAGCCTATAGGAGGCACAGAAATAATGGAAATGTATATTCCTCTCTTTGGAATGAAGTGTGTTTTGTTGTTTTGGTTTTTTTTAAGATTTATTTTTATTTATCTATTTATTTATTTGACAGAGAGAGACAGCAAGAAAAGGAACACAAGCAGGGGGAGTGGGAGAGGGAGAATCAGGCTTCCCACTAGCAGGGATCCAGAAGTGGGGCTCCATCCCAGGACCCTGGAATCATGCCCTGATCCGAAGTCAGGCCCTCAAGGACTGAGCCACCCAGATGCCCCAGAAATGTGTTTTTAAAATGTTAATTAAGACAAGTTCGTTTATTAAATTGTAAAGGTCTTCTATATCTTCACTGATTTTACTTTTTCTGTAGATTACTGAGGGAGGAATATTAAAGTCTCTCAATTAAGATTGTGAATTTGACTGTTTATTCTTTTGGCTCCATTCAGTTTCTATATTTTAAAGCTCAATTGTTAGTTTCATTCATAATTAGTATTGCTATGTCTTTCGGGGTGTATTAAACCATTTATCATTAGGTAATATCCCATTTTTCCTTCTGATACTGTTTCCTGTACTGAAATCTGTATTTTCTGATAATAATATAACTATTTTATTTTTCTTTTAGTGTTTGCATATCCTTTTTACTCTATTACTTTTAACTTATGAATATCTTTATATTTGCAGTGAATTTTTATGTAGACACAATAAAAAAACATGACCACACTCTCTGCTCTGATAATCTCTATCTTTTAATTGGAATGATTAGACCTTTTACGGTTACTGTAAATATTTGAAGTGTTAGATTTAAATCCAATATCTTATTGAGTATTGCTTATTTGTTCCATCTATTTTTATATTTTTTTACTGCTTTTACTGCTTATTTTTAAATTTGATTATTTTCTAAAATTATACTTATCTTCACTTCTGTTCTATCAGGTATGTTTTTTTTAAATTTTTAGAGGTTGTTTTAAATTTTACAATATGCATCTTTAATTTACTGTGTCTAACTGAATTCTGATATTATACAGGCTTTCATCAGGATTGGCTCAGTCTGGATGGGACTGAGTATGCAGATTTAGGTTCTGTATTTTATGGAGCAGAGGGAAAGGCTATTCAGAGCAGGTACTGATCACAAAAACCAAACTAAAAAAGATTTGAAAGATTTGATTGATTAACTTACAATGAAAATTAAGACCTATCTCAATAAATTTTATATTATTTATGCTTTTAAATAGGGCTACTTTCTTTTTGGACCCATTGATGCAGATTCTTCAACTACTCAGTGTATTTAAAATGACAATTTTGTCTTTAATTAATTATCCTGAATAGTTGGTTTGAGTATTGGATACATATAGTTCTCTATTATTAAAGAAATTTTATTTTGCTATTCTTGAATGGTTTTTTTTTCCCAACCTAATTTTTTGAATCTATCTTTATGTATTTGGAAGCACCTATAGATTTAGTAAATATCAAGCCTTGTTTTTAGGTCATTCATTTCCAAATATTAACATACAATACACGCGTGCGTGTGCATACACACACACTCTCTCTCTCTCTCACACACACACACACACACACACACACACACACAGATTTATTTTAGAAACTCCATACCTTGATCCCTACTTCTCAGACCTTGGCTTCCATATAATTAGTTCTTATACTAATTGTAATTTTACTAAAAGTTAGGTTGCCCATGTAGCCTCACAGATGGACTCATTGGTATTTAACCTGTCTAGAAGAACTTGAGAGTGATGATAGAGACAGTATTATCTGTGGAATATATAGAAGTACAGACAGAATTAAATTCTCAATGTTGTCTTCCTTCCCAGAGTACCTTTGATAAATCAGTAAAGTAATGTTCTCTGCTTTCATGCTTAGTGACAGGGCTTAACATGAGAACTCCATGATGGCTTTTAAGTAGCTTGTCTGTCAGAAATAATCAGCCAGTATTTGATAATAGTGCTGGAAAACAATCAGTTTCCTCTCTGAATCAGAAGCCTTTTTCAGATGTCTCAAATAAAATTCATACTAGAATCATGTTTTCTCCCTGATATAGTTAACTGATCTCTTATCAGGGTAAGAGAAGCTTGCCACAGTATATTTTTTAGCCTTATGAATTTCCTACCCAGAATTCCTATACATCAATCAATGTAATCATTAGAAAGAAACCATAGGAAGAAAAATCATTCTAATTATATAGAAAAATATTTCTATAATTATACCAGAAAATATATCAAATTATAAAATAATTCTATAGAAACAAAGTTTCTATAGAAAATGAAAATAACTTGGCATTAAAAGACCAATTTTTTATTTATTAGGTTTCTGATTCCAAATAAATTCTTAAACTTCATAGTCTTGATTTTTTTAATCAAAAAAATGGAAAGAAAACATCTTATTTGCCTATTCCATTGGAATGTTATGACTATCAGATGAAAGAATATTCATGGAAGTACTGGAATAATCCCCATATTGTTTCAAAGAAGGCTTTCCATGATAAAACATTATCCTTCAGTAAAGGGATATGAAAAGATGTTTGTACCACTCTGTGAGAACCTCTTAACATGTTGTCAGGGGCCAAGGATGACAAATTAAAATCATTAACTTTTTCATGATTACAGATTATTGTTGATGCATGTCAGGAAGATCTTGAGATTTTTTACCAAAAGTGTTGGCCTAAGGAAAAACTACGCCAATGGACAGTCTGGGCAATTAGTTTTCAAAATGAGTTATTGAAAAGTGATCGAAAAAAAAAGTGATCCATTTTAATATGTTGACAGAGATCATAGGTATTGAATGGGCTTCTGATCATGGGTACTAAATGAACCCAAAATGTCTGGTTGATACTTTTGTCTTGTTAACATTCACTAAATCATTCATTTATTCACTCAGCAAATAATATTTGAACAGTATGCCAAGCAGTGTACTGGATGGTAATGAGACAACAGTGAATAAGATAATCATGGTTCTTCAGTTTCATGTGACTAACACTGTAACAGAGAAATAACCATTAACTGGGTCATTTTACATATGGGGATTGCTAAGAAAGATATAATGCAGCAGGCTAAGAAAATCATAATAGAAAGACAAATTCTGTGAGATTAGGGAATGCCAAATCTCAAAATGGTTTGTAATAGTTAAATATATGAGGGTGGAGAAATAGTATTTGCTAGATGAGAGATAAGGAACTGAAATGGTCGAATTAGCTAAGTGAGCCAGCCAGTTTAGATTTTAAGGAAATAAAGACAGATGCTTCCATTGTTAGAAACAGAGTCATGCAAGGTGATGTATATTTCTGATATGGGTATTCTCTACATTCTCACCTAAAACTAGGAGATTTTGAGTGTCTTATCCCTGAGTAAATTCAGGAGCACAAACCTTTTTGTCTGGATTCTCCCTTTATCTATCTATCTATCTATCTATCCATCCATCCTCAGGAATGAGCCATCAACACCATCATCTACAGGAAGAATCTGGAAAAGGCTTTCCACATTCCCAGGGAATAATGGCAGTTGCCTAGGAATCTATCCATACAACCTCAAAATACAGATGAAGGAGAAAATAAGAAAACTCACTAGAGGCAATCTACATCCATGACTAGTTGACAAGACAATAAAAAGGCCTCAGCTGGGACAAATCTGTAAGACCTTCCCCAGCTTTAGAGCTCCTTGTAGGGTCAACTGCCATCTTAGATGAGACTGCTTCACAACCCAACTTCTCCTTCTGTTCATGATGCTTCTTTATATTCCCTTCCAGAAGAGGTGAACCCAGGTATTTCCTCATAAGCCTCCTGCAGGGTATATCTGTGCCATGGCATGAATTGTGTCCCCGCCCCCCACCCCCCAAATATCCATGTGTTGAAACCCTAACCCCCAACATGATTGTATTTGAAGACAAGGCTTTGGGGAAGTAATTAAAGTTAAATGAGTTCCTAAAGGTGGAATCCTAATCCAATAGGAATGATGGGCTTATAAGAAGAGAAGGAATGAGATCTCTTCTCTGTCTCTGTGTGACTTACAGAGTAATGGTCATAAGAACACAAAGTGAGAACGTAGATATATTCAAGTGGGGAAGAGAACCCTTATAAGAACCTGACCTTGTTGACACCCTGATCTCAGATTTCCAGCTCCAAAATTGTGAGAAAATAAATTTCTGTCACTTAAGCCAACCATTCTATGGTATTTTGTTATGGCAGTCAAAGCTAACTAATATGCTTCACCTCAGCATCTGCTTCCCAGGAAATCCAACCTGCAACAATGACTTTTTACACCACTACTAAACTATAAGATCAGGACAATTTCTTGGCTTCAAATGAAAATGAAACAACCCGATGAAACAAACAAACATAAAGATTCCAATATACTCAAAGTGCTTTCTGAGTTGAAATTAAGCTTTTTATTTAGAGAGTGTCTTCTCAGCCTGAATTACTTGAAGATAATTGCCTAGTGAGCACAAAGCTATTCATCATATTCATGAATTGGAGAGGCTGCTTCTGATCCCCAAGTTTCTGGCAGGTGGAAATGGAGAGATTGTCATTTGTAATACGTCATGTCCCCAGTGATGCTGAATCACTTGAAATTCCAAACACCTGCACTGTCCCCCCTAAGGATTCTTACTATCAAAATGCAAGACTGCAGTCAGCACTCTGAGACAAGTGATAAGGAGAACCCACTGAGCCAAGAAAACAACAAATAACTTTGGAAGCCTTTGGAAAGTTAGCATTTCCAATCAAAAGTTTGTCTGCTCTGAGCAGAAAACTAAATCTGCAGTATGAATAATTAGGGGCAAGTAAAGTTTTTATGGGAATGCAGGAGAACCTGACTCTTACCTTGAAATCACCACTTCCTCCTGTAAGATTTCTGAGGCAGATTCACCTAAGAATCAATATCAAGAAGAGAAAAAAGTAGGCTTCATTATTAAAGATTAGCCAGCATCTGATACTACAATAAGGACTCTCTGGTATTGGTAATGACCCAGGTAAGATGGGACTGGAAGCCAAAACAGTGTCTCCATTTCTATCTTATGCCCAAACTTGGACTTTAGGATTGTATCTTCTTTAGATAGAAATAAAGAAAAAAGAAACAAGAGAGATACACAGAATATGAGCACACTTACTTCCATACTTCTGCTCATATTGCTGCCTCTGTTTGGAAAGCTATCTTGGAAAGCTCCATCTTACACCCTTCAGAAACCTCTACTGGCCCTTTAAGATACTCTTGAGGGAAGACATCCTGATTTCCAAGGCAGAGTAAGTTCCTCCTTACTTTGTTCTTCCACTTTAGATATGTCCTTGTTGTGCATTTCAGCTTCTTTATAATTATTTATTGGGTTTTTAGAGTCACTAAAGAATGAATTTCTTGGAGGGGGAGGAAGAAAGATGGAGGGGAATTAGGAGACTGAGATAGCATTAGGTCCCAGGAGTTCAGCTAGATAGTTATCAAACCATTCTGAACACCTACAAACTCAACAGGAGATAGAAAAGAAGAAGAGCAGCAATTCTAGGAACAGAAAATTGACCACTTTCTGGAAGGGAGGATCTGTGGAGAAATGAATCCAAGGCTATATAAAGGAAGATAGACTGCAGGGGTAGGAGCCAGCTCCCAGCAAGCATTTGAGCAGTTGAGCACAAAAAAAGAACTTTTAGAAGTCTATTCCACTGAGGGATGTCACTCCAGAGGCTAGTAGTGATGGAGCTCTTGTGGGGACAGTGTAGTCTCAGAACCCGCGGGGTCACAGAAAGACCAGGGGTGTCTGAGAGTGGCAGAGATCCTAGGCATCAGAGGAGGGAAGCTGGCTACAGAGACAGAGCCAAGGTGGGGGATCTCAGTTCAGGGTTACCTTAAACCTTGATGCAAGGCACAGTCGGGTCACTGCTCCTCAAGCAGGGATCCCACAAGTGGCAGATCCAGAGAGACCCCCTCCTTCCTCTTCTAGGATGAGGGATGCAGAAGCATGTGGCAGGAATCTTCTGGTTTAGAGACTCCAAACGGGGCTGTGCGCCAGAGATAGAAATGCTCGGTCACAGGCCAGGGGCAAAAAGAGCATGGCCAGAGGCCAGGGATATGGGAGGGATTGACTGCTTTTCTCTGAGGGTGCACTGAGGAGTGCAGTCCTGAGCTCTTGGCTCCTCTGGGTCAGAGATTGGGAGTCTGCCATTTTCATACCATCCTCCGGAGCTCTACAGAAAGCATGCAGGGAACAAAAGCTACCAAGAGCAAACCCAAGCAGGGTACTTGCCTGGTCTCTGGCAAGGGCAGTGCAATTCTGCCTCAGGCAAAGACAATTGAGAATCACTGCAACAGGCCCCTCCCCCAGAACATCAGCAAGAAAATTAGTGAAGATCAAGTTCACCTATCAATGAGAACTGTGAAACTCCAGAGCTAGGGGAAAGCAACACAGAATTCATGGTTTTTTCCCCATGATCCTTTAGCTATGCAAAGTTAAATTTTTAAAATTTTATTTCTTTTCTTATTCTATTTTTTTTAACTTTTCCCCTTTCTTCTTTTTAACGGTTTTTAAGTATTTTATCTTATCAATACCTTTTAAAAAAAAATCCTTTTAAATTTTCATTGTTATAGTCATATTTTGGCTCTTCATTGTATTTAACCTTATTTTTTGTATACATATAGGTTATTTTTTTCCTTAAAATTTTGGGATATTTCTTCTACTAGATCAAAATATACCCTAAATCTGGCTCCAGCCTATTCACCTTCTCTACTTTTTTTCTTCTTTTTCCAACCAACTTATCAATTTGTTTTTTATAGTCTCTTAAAATTTTCATCTTTACAGTCATATTCCATCCCTTCATCGTGTTTACCTTTATTTTTGTATATATGTAAGTTTTAATTTCTCTAAAATTTTGGGAGATAGTTCCTTCTAAGAGACCAGAATACACCCAAAGTCAAAAGGGTGGCTCTACTGTACTCACCACCCTTCTCCCCCCATTTCGGGTCTCTTCTGATTTGGTTAATATATATATTTCTGTGGTCTGTGCCACTCTTTTAGTATTTTACTCTCTCATTCATATATTCTTATCTGGGTAAAATAACAAGGCAGAAAAATTCACCACAACAACAACAACAAAATAACAAGAGGGAGTACCAATGGCTAGGGACCTAATAAATACAGACATTGGTAATATGTCAGAAGTAGAATTCAGAACAATTCTCAAGTTGCTAGCTGGGCTTCAAAAAACCTTGGAAGATATAATAGAATCCCTTTTTGGACAAATAAAAGTCCTTCCTGGATACATAAAAGAACTAAAATCCAACCAAGTTGAAATTTTAAAAAAAGCTATTAATGAGGTACAATAAAAAATGGAGGTGGGGTGCCTGGGTGGCTCGGGTCATGATCCCAGGATCCTGGGATCGAGTGCCGCATCTGGCTTTCTGCTCAGAGGGGAGCCTGCTTCTCCCTCTCTATCTGCCTGCCTCTCAGCATACTGGTGATCTTTTCCGTCAAATAAATAAATAAATAATATTTAAAAAATGGAGGTTCTTACTACTAGGATAAATGATGCAGAAGAGGGAATTAGTGATATAGAAGATGAAATAATGGAGACTAAAGAAACTGAGCAAAAGAGAGACAAAGAACTACTAAACCACGAGTGGAGAATTTGAGAGGCAAGTGATACCGCAAGATGAAACAATATTAGAATAATTGGGATCCCAGAAGAAGAAGAAGAAGAGGAGAGAGAGGAGCAGAAGGTATACTGGAGCAAAGTATAAGAGAGAATTTTCTTAATAAGGCAAAGGGAACAAGCACCAAATTCCAGGAGGCACAGAGACCATCCCCTCAAAATCAATACAAATAGGTCCACACCCTGTCAGTTTTACAAGTTTTACTTGTGAGTAAAACTCACAAGTCTTAGCAACAAAGAGAAAATCCTAAAAGCAGCTTAGGACAAGAAGACTGTAACATACAATGGTAGAAATATTAGATTGACCACAGACTTATCCACAGAGACCTGGCAGATCAGAGAGGACTGGCATGATCTATTCAGAGCACAAAAAGGAAAAATATGGAGCCAAGAATACTATATCCAGCTAGGCTGTCACTGAAAATAGAAGGAAAGATAAAAAGCTTCCAGGACAAACAAAAACTAAAAGAATTTGCCAACACCAAACCAGCCCTACAGGAAATATCGAAAGGGATGCTCGAAGCAAAGAGAGAGCCTAAAAGTAGTAGAAAAGAAAGGAACGAGACAGTATGCAGTAATAGTCATCTTATAGGTAATACAATGGCACTAAATGCATATCTCTCAATAGTTACCCTGAATGTAAATGGGCTAAATGCCCCAATCAAGAGACACAGTGTATCAGGATGGATTAAAAATGGATATTAAAAAAAAGACACATCAATATGCTGTCTACAAGAAACTCATTTTAGACCCAAAGACACCCCCAGATATAAAGTGAGGGGTAGAAAACAATTTACCATGCTAACGGACATCAAAAGAAAGTTTGGATGGCAATCCTAATATCAGATAAATTAGATTTTAAGCCAAAGACTATAACCAGAGATGAAGGAGGACATTGTATCATACTTAAAGGGTCCATCCAAAAAGAATATCTAACAACTTTAAATATCTATGCCCCTAACATGGGAGCAGCAACCTATATAAATCAATTAATAACAAAATCAAAGAAACACATTGGCAATGATACAATATTAGTAGGGGACTTTAGCAACCCCCTCACTGAAATGGACAGATCATCTAAGCAAAGGATTAACAAGGAAATAAAGGGTTTAAATGACACACTGGAGCAGAGGGACATCACAGATAGATTCAGAACATTTCATCCCAAAACAACAGAATACACATTCTTCTCTAGTGCACATGGAACATTCTCCAGAATAGATCACATCCTGGCTCACAAATCAGGTCTCAACCAGTACCAAAAGATTGGGATGATTCCACACATATTTTCAGACCACAGTGCTCTGAGGCTAGAGCTCAATTACAAGAAGAAAGTTGGAAAGAACAGAAATACATGGAGGCTAAAGAACATCCTACTAAAGAATGGATGGGTCAACCAGGAAATTAAAGAACAGTTGAAAAAAATTCATGGAAACAAATTAAAATGAAAAACACATTTGTTCAAAATCTTGGGACACAGCAAAGGTGGTCCTGAGAGGAAAGTACAGAGCAATATAAACCTTTCCCAAGAAACAAAAAAGGTCTCAAATATACGACCTAACCCTACACCTAAAGGAGATGGAGAAAGAACAACAAAGAAAGTCTAAACCCAGCAGGAGGAGAAAATCATAAAGATCAGAGCAGAAATCAATGAAATAGAAACTAAAAGAACAATAGAACAGATCAATGAAACTAGGAGATGGTTCTTTGAAAGAATTAATAAGATTGATAAAACCCTGGCTAGACTTATCAAAAAGAAAAGAAAAAGGACACAAATAAATAAAATCATGAATGAAAGAGGAGAGATCACAACCAACACCAAAGAAATACAATCAATTATAAGAACATATCACGAGCAACTATATGCCAGCAAATTTGACAATCTGGAAGAAATGGATGCATTCCTGGAGACATATAAACTACCACCACTCAACCAGGAAGAAAGAGAAAACCTGAACAGAACCATAACCAGTAAGGAGATTGAAGCAGTCATCAAAAATCTGCCAAAAAAAAAAAAAAAAAAAAAAAAAGCCCAGAGCCAGACAGCTTCCCAGGGGAATTCTACCAAATATTTAAGGAAGAATTAATACCTATTCTCCTGAAACTGTTCCAAAAACTAGTAAAGAAAGGAAAACTTCCAAACTCATTTTATGAGGCCAGCATTACCTTGATCCCAAAACCAGACAAAGACCCCAGCAAAAAGGAGAATTACAGACCAGTATCCTTGATGAACACAGATGCAAAAATTCTCACGAAAATACTAGCCAATAGGCTCCAACAGTACATTAAAAGGATTATTCACTACAACAAAGTAGGAGTTATTCCTGGGCTACAAGGGTGATTCAACATCCACAAATCAATGTGATACAATATTCTAATAAAAGAAAGAACTAGAACTGTATGATAGTCTCAATAGATGCTGAAAAAGCATTTGACAAAGTACAGCATCTTTTCTTGAACAAAACTCTTCAAAGTGTAAGGATAGAGGGTATACACCTCAATATCATCAAAGCCATCTGTGAAAAACCCACAGCGAATGTCATTCTTAATGGGGCAAAACTGGGAGATTTCCCCCTAAGGTCAGGAACACGGCAGGGATGTCCACTATCACCACTGCTATTCAACATAGTACTAGAAGTCCTAGCCTCAGCAATCAGACAACAAAAATGAAATAAAAGGCAGCTGAATTGGCAAAGAAGAAGTCAAACTCTCACTCTTTGCAAATGATATGATACTTTATGTGGAAAACACAAAAGACTCCGCCCCAAAACTGCTAGAACTCATACAGGAATTCAGTAAGTGTCAGGATATAAAAGGAATGCACAGAAATCAGTTGTGTTTCTATACACCAACAGCAAGACAGGAGAAAGAGAAATTAAGGAGTCAACCCCATGTACAATTGCTGCTAAAACCATAAGATACCTAGGAATAAACCTAGGCAAACAGGTAAAGAATCTGTACTCAGAAAACTATAGAACGCTCATGAAAGAAATTGAGGAAGACACAAAGAAATAGAAAAATGTTCCATGCTCATGGAATGGAAGAACAAATATTGTGAAAATGTTTATGCGACCTAAAGCAATCTACACATTTAATGCAATCCCCATCAAAATACCATCATTTTTTTTCAAAGAAATGGAACAAATAATCCTAAAATTTAGAGGGAACCAGAAAAGACCCCAAATAGCCAGAGGAATGTTGCAAAAGAAAGCCGAGGTTGGTAGCGACACAATTCCAGACTTCAAGCCCTATTACAAACCTGTCATCAAGACAGTTGGTATTGGCACAAAAACAGACACATAGATCAATGGAACAGAATAGAAAGCCCAGAAATAGACCTTCAACTCTATGGTCAACTCATATTTGACAAAGCAGGAAAGAATGTCCAATGGAAAAAAGACAGTTTCTTCAACAAATAGTCCTGGGAAAATTTGATAGCCACATGCAGAAGAATGAAACTGGATCATCCTTACACCACACATGAAAATAGACTCCACATGGATGAAAGACCTCAATGTGAAACAAAAATCCATCAAAATCCTTGAGGAGAACACAGGCAGTAACCTCTTCGACCTCAGCCACAGGAACTTCTTCATAGAAACATCGCCAAAGACAAGGGAAGCAAGGGCAAAAATGAACTATTGGGACTTCAACAAGATCAAAAGCTTTTGCACAAAAAATGAAACAGTCAACAAAACCAAAAGACAACTGACAGAATCGGAGAAGATATTTGCAAGTGACATATCAGATAAAGGGCTAGTATCCAAAATCTATAAAGAAGTTATCAAACTCAACACCCAAAGAACAAATTATCCAATCAAGAAATGGGCAAAGGACATGAACAGACCTTTCTGCAAAGACGACATCCAGATGCCCCATAGAAACATGAAAAAGTGCTCCACATCACTCGGCATCAGGGAAATACAAATCAAAACCACAATGAGATACCACCTCACACCAGTCAGAATGGCTAAAATTCACAAGTCAGGAAATGACAGATGATGGTGAGGACGCAGAGAAAGGGGAACCCTCCTACAGTGTTGGTGGGAATGCAAGCTGGAGCAACCACTCTGGAAAACAGCATGGAGGTTCCTCAAAAAGTTGAAAATAGAGCTTCCCTATGGCCCAGAAATGACACTATTGGGTATTTACCCTAAAGATACAAATGTAGTCATCCAAAGGGGCATGTGCACCCAAATGTTTATATCAGCAATGTCCACAATAACCAAACTATGGAAAGAACCTAGATGTCTATCAACAGATAAATGGATAAAGAAGAGGTGGTGTGTATATATACAATGGGATACTATGCAGCCATCAAAAGAAATGAAATCTCGCCATTTGAAATGATGTGGATAGAACTAGAGGGTATTATGCTGAGCTAAATAAGTCAATTAGAGAAACACAATTATCATATGATATCTGTGATATGAGGCATTTGAGAGGCAGGGGGTTGGGTTGAGTTGGTAGGGAAGGAAAAAATGAAACAAGATGGTATTGGGAGGGAGACAAACCATAAAAGACTCTTTTTTTTTTTAAGATTTTATTTATTTATTTGACAGACAGAGATCACAAGTAGAGCAGCAGACAGAATGAGAGGAGGAAGTAGGCCCCCGCCGAGCAGAGAGCCCGATGCATGCAGGGCTCGATCCCAGGACCCCAGGATCATGACCTGAGCCCGAAGGCAGAGGCCCAACCCACTGAGACACCCAGGCGCCCCCAAAAGAGACTCTTCATCTTACAAAACAAACTGAGGGTTGCTGGGGGGGTGGGAGGTAGGGATAAGGTGGTTTGGTTATGGACACTGGGGAGGGTATGTGCTATGGTGAGTGCTGTGAAATGTGTAAGCCTGATATTCACAGATGTGTATCCCTGGGGCAAATAATACATTATATGTTAATAAAAATAATATAATAAACAAATAAATAAGAACGAGTTTCTTGAAGGCAGAGACCAAATCTTGTTACTCTGGTCAGATAAATCTAATGTAAGATTTGATAAACAATAAATATTTTGTAATCAAGTACCTGAAAATATCACATGCCACTTGGCCCTAAGCTTTCTTTCCAGCCTCAAATTCCATGAATCCCACATTGCCCTGCTTTATCCATAACACAGATCTCACTGACCTCTAAACATGCCATGTACAGGCACATGTTTTAACTCACTGCTCCCTCTGCCTTGAATATTCTCCAATCATTTCAAACAATGAAAATCTTCATCTTCCTCTGAGGTCTTATTTAAATACCACTTCTTTCTTCTTTTTTTTTTTAAGATTTTACTTAATGCAAGAGTAAAAGGTGAGGGACAGGGACAAGCAGACAATGCACTGAGTGCACAGGCCAACACAACCCTTGATCCCAAAACCCTGAGATCATGACTGAGAGTTGGACACTCAACTGAGACACCCAGGCACCCCTTAAATACTACTAGTTCCACAAAGTCTCCTCTTTGCTTTCTTTCCCATTAACTGTTCTGATCCTTTTCTTTGCACATGTATCATACTTTCTCTGTACTGGTTTCTGTTCTTTGCTGGGTTATAAACTCTTCGAGGCAGCAATCAGGTTGTACTCCCTTTCCTGCCCAAGGCATTCAAATAGATGTATGAATCTCTGCTTCTATCCCCACTAAATCTGCTACATCTTTTTTATCTTCTAAGCTGCAAAGCTGGGAAACAACTTAAACTTCTTGTTGGTTAGCCAATCACCATTCTCTGTATTTCTTGAACTCATCACATTTCACTATCATTATCCTAACTCTATGCCTTCTCACCTTTTCTTTACTTAACAGGCCACATTTGCTTTCAATCATCTCTTTGCCTATAGTTTCACCCATTCCCACCAAAGCTCCTTCTTTTACTCTCAACTCTTAGAACCCTAAAGGTAGGACTGTATCTTATTTTGTCTTTCTTTTTTGTTAAATCCTTCCAATGGCCTATTATGGGCCAGACTCTGTTCTAGTTCTAGTTTTGAAGATGGAAGTGCATTTAAGACTCTCCCCATGGTATATTTTGACATATTGTTAAATTTTCAGAAATATTTATTGAATGAATTAACAAAAAAATGAATGTGGTTTTAAATATATGGAACATAATCTTTCTCCTTCTTAAAACTCCTCTGTGGTCCACATTTATATGGTTAATTAATTTTCAACAGTTAATAAAGCAATGGAATGAGAGATGAAAAGTCTTTTCTAGAAATCATCCTGGATAAGCTATACATCCATATAAAAAAAAAAATGACCCTTCTCTTACACCATACACAAAAAAGTAACTCAAAACAGATCACAGTCCTAAAAGTAAAACCTAAAATAATACAACCTTTAGAAGAAAACAGAGTAGAAAGTCTTTGTGACATTAGAATAGACAATGGTTTGTTAGTTATCACACAAACAGCACAAACACAAAAAGAAATAAATGATATTTTCTAACACTTTAAAACATCACAAATCTTAAAAAATAAGAAATAAAAAAATAAAAGTAAATGAAGTAAAGTAAGTAAATGTAAATGAAAAGTAAAGTAAATGAAACTGTAAGCCACAGACTAGTGAAATATTAACAGCACATATATCAAAAAAGAACTTACACTTAGAATACATGAAGAACAATCATAACTCAATAATAAGACAAATTATTATAAATGAGCAAGAGATTTAAACAGACACTTCATAAAAGAAATTGTACAAATGGTCAATAAGTATATGAAGAGCCGATCAACTTCACCAGTTATCAGGGAAATACAAATTAAAAACACAATGAGATAGCACTACATATCCATTAGATTTGATGAAATTTAAATGACTGAACATACCAAGTGTTAATGAAGTTGTACAGTATATATGATCCAATAATTCTACTGCTGGCTATTTACCACCCCCAAAAAAGGGGAAAACACAAATTCAAAAAGATATATGCACCCCTATGTTTATTGCAGCATTATCTATAATAGCCAAGACATGAAAGCAAACTAATTGTCCACCAATAGATAACTGGATAAAGATGTGGCATGCGTGCATGCACACACACACACACACACACACACACACACACACACACTGGACTATTACTCAGCCATTAAAAAAAATACGATCTTATCATTTGTAACAACATGGATGGCCTAGAGGTATTATGCTAAGTGAAATAAGTCAGACAGAGAAAGATATAAAGCATACGATTTAACTTCTCCATGGAATCTAAAAAACAAAACAAACCAACAAACAAAAGCAGAGACAGTCTCATAACTACAGAGAACAAATCGATGGTGCTACAGGGCAGGGGGCTGGGAAGAATAGGGAAAGAGAATAGGAGATACAGGCGTCTGATTATGGAATGAGTAAGTTAGAGCAGAGGAAATATAGTCAACGGTATTATAATAGTGTTGTCTGCTAACAGAAGGTAACTACACTTGTGCTGAGCATAGCATAAGGTATAAACTTGTTGAATCACTATGTTGTACACCTGAAACTAATATAACATTGTGTGTCAACTATACTTCAATTTTAAAAAGTTAAAAAGTTAAAGGAAAAGATAAAAGTTATGACACACATTCTATTTCTACATATTTACTTAATAGAAATAAAAACATGTCTACACAGACTAATACATAAATGTCCATACAAGTTTTATTAAGTAACTTATAAAATAAATTTAAATAATTTATTAAGTAGCCAAAACCAGGAAATAACACAAATATCTATCAAGAGGAGAAAAAACAATGGTGATATATTCATATGCTGCAATGGAAGACCATTGAGCAAGAAAAAGGAATGAACTACTGATACTTGCAACAAATACTTGCATCTAACAACTTCCCCAGTTTAAAAAAATAGATGAACCTCAAAATCATTTTGTTGTGAGGTTCCTGGATGGTTCAGTTGACTAAGCGTCCAACTCTCGATATTTGGCTCAGGTCATGATATCAGGGTTGTGAGATCAAACCCCATTAGAGATTCTCTCTCTCCCTCTGTTCATTCCCACCTCTCTCTCTCTCTCTCAAAAAAAAAAAAAAAAATAGGGCAAGAGAAAACGACTGAAGTGATAGAAAAATATTTGTTTTCTTGATTGTGGTGATAGTTTCATAGGTATAGTAATATGTTAAATTCATCAAACTGTATACTTTATACACATGCAATGTATTATACTTTAAATATACTTCAACAAAGTTGGGGAAAACCCTCAGTGGTTCTCTATCACCAAAGAGTAAAGTAAAATCGGTGTCACAAAATTTTTCATAAGTTAGGTCCCTGTGTCACTTTGGCTTTATCTCCAGGCACTTCCCCACATACATTTTATGTTCTGGAAGAACTGAATGGCATCTCAACCATTTCATACCACTCTTTTTTGCCACTTGTTGGACCTGTGAATTTTCATCTGGTGTCTCCTTTCAGTATGGTAAATTCATTTTCCAGGTGAAAATTAACAATTCATCTCTCAAAACTTGTTCAGAGCCTGGCATACAAAATGGGGCTCAATAAATAACTGTCCAATGTGTGAATGGGCTTAAGTATTACCTTCTATAAGAAGCCAACTCTGATTGTCTGCAGGTATCCCCTGGAGTCAAATACTCTTTCAATAATTCACTAATATCAGCTCTATTCCTTGTATGTGTTGTCATCTTCTATTGCTTTATATGGGACTCCAAGTCTATTTTCCTCCATGTGAACTCCTTGGGGACTGTAGTAGAATTCTAAGATAGCCTCCAAGATTCCTATCCTATGTATACAGAAACCTTCTCCCAGCTATTCAATCAAATGCTAATCTAGGTGTTGCTATGAAAGGAATTTCACAAATGTAATTAATATCCCAAATCAATTGACTGTAAGATAAGGAAATTGCCCAAGTGGTCCTGACCTAATCATGTGAATCCATTGAAAGCTAAGAGTTTACTACGGCTGGCTGCAGAAGATGAAATCACAGATTCAAAGTATGAGAAGGATTCAGTGCATCATTGCTGGCCTGAATATGGAGGGCACCAAAAGGAGAGAAATGTGAAGGGCCTCTAAGTACTGAGAAGAGCCCCTGATTGACAGTCAGCAAAGAAGTTGAGACATCAGTCCTACAAGCCTGAGGAAATAAAATCATCCATCAACCTGAATGAGCTTGAAAGCAGATGTTTTCCGAGAGCCTCCAGATAAGAAATCAATGTGGTCAACGCTTTCATTTTCAGCCCTATGATATCCTGAGCCGGGAAGCCATTCATGCTGTACCAGAGTTCAGTTCTGAATTACAGAACTATTAGCCAATAAATAAATATTGCTTTAAACCCCTACATTTTCATTCATTATAATGCTGTATAAAAATAATACAGGGACAAAATCACATCCTATTTATATAGCACATGGCTTTACATATAATATTTTTTTTAAAAAGAATGCAAAGAAGGTAGAGAGGAATGAAGGTAAACTATACAAAGGAAAAAAAGAGAAAAGAGAGAGGAAAACATTTTTTTAATTTTATTTTTTTTTTCGGCATAACAGTATTCCTTGTTTTTGCACCACGCCCAGTGCTCCATGCAATCCATGCCCTCTCCAATACCCACCACCTGGATCCCCCAACCTCCCACCCCCCTGCCACTTCAAACCCCTCAGATTGTTTTTCAGAGTCCATAGTCTCTCATGGTTCACCTCCCCTTCCAATTTCTCCCAACTCCCTTCTCCTCTCTAACTCCCCTTGTCCTCCATGCTATTTGTTATGCTCCACAAATAAGTGAAACCATATGATAATTGACTCTCTCTGCTTGACTTATTTCACTCAGCATAATCTCTTCCAGTCCTGTCCATGTTGCTACAAAAGTTGAGTATTCATCCTTTCTGATGGAGGCATAATACTCCATAGTGTATATGGACCATTCTCTTACACTGTACACAAAAATAAACTCAAAATGGATAAAAGACCTCAATGTGAGACAAGAATCCATCAGAATCCTAGAGGAGAACATGGGCAGTAACCTCTTTGATATCAGCCACAGCAACTTCTTCCAAGATATGTCTCCAAAGGCAAAGGAAACAAAAGTGAAAATAAACTTTTGGGACTTCATCAAAATCAAAAGCTTCTGCACAGCAAAGGAAACACTCAACAAAGCAAAGAGGCAACCCACGGAATGGGAGAAGATATTTGCAAATGACAGTTCAGACAAAAAGTTGATATCCAGGATCTATTTTTTTTTAAGATTTTATTTATTTATTTGTCAGAGAGAGAGAGGGAGAGAGAGCAAGCACAGGCAGACAGAATGGCAGGCAGAGGCAGAGGGAGAAGCAGGCTCCCCGATGAGCAAGGAGCCCGATGTGGGACTCGATCCCAGGACGCTGGGATCATGACCTGAGCCGAAGGCAGCTGCTTAACCAACTGAGCCACCCAGGTGTCCCAATATCCAGGATCTATAAAGAACTCCTCAAACTCAACACGCACAAAACAGATAATCATATCAAAAAATGGGCAGAAGATATGAACAGACAATTCTCCAATGAAGACATACAAATGGCTATCAGACACATGAAAAAATGTTCATCATCACTAGCCATCAGGGAGATTCAAATTAAAACCACATTGAGATATCACCTTACACCAATTAGAATAGCCAAAATTAGCAAGACAGGAAACAACATGTGTTGTAGGGGATGTGGAAAAAGGGGAACCCTCTTACACTGTTGGTGGGAATGCAAGTTGGTGCAGCCACTTTGGAGAACAGTGTGGAGATTCCTCAAGAAATTAAAAATAGAGCTTCCCTGTGACCCTGCAATTGCACTACTGGGTATTTACCCCAAAGATACAGATGTAGTGAAAAGAAGGGCCATCTGTACCCCAATGTTTATAGCAGCAATGGCCATAGTTGCCAAACTGTGGAAAGAACCAAGATGCCCTTCAACAGACGAATGGATAAGGAAGAGAGGAAAACATTTTAACTCTCAAAATAGTGGCTCTTGAATTTAGCTATACATTATCATCCTACAGAGAGCTTCAAAAGAATACCAGTGGTTGGGTTCCACCTTCAAGAATTCTGATTTAATTGATCTAGGTGTGGTTTGGGCATTGGCATTTTTAAAATCCCCACAAATGATGATAATATCCAGCCAACATTGATAACCACTGCTGCGGTCATTCCTATTTGAACTGACTTCCAGGGAACAGTACCTCAGCCAGGATTAAGACCCCTGTAGAGTCTGCCTAGATCTTCAAGGTCAACCTCCAGGAAGCTTGGGGTTCTTTTCTGGGTACTATTCCACAATTAGCTCTTCCCAGGATATTATTGGGCCTCACTCTTCACTCATTTCCAGGAGATACTCATTCTTTTCTCTATTCATAGTTTCCTTAGCTTAGGTTTAATAATAATCCCTTGGTATTTTTAATAACTTCTCAGTTTCTTCCACATTATAGCCTTCTTGGACCCTGATTTTTTCTCTGCAGGATTCTCAACTGCAATCCACAGAGAGAACTTTCATAATGCTCCAAATAGAAATGGTGAATGTCATTATCTGGATATCGTCTTTATCTATCAGCAACATCTAACAACTTCCCCAGTTTAAAAAAATTTTGTTAATTTAATTGTTAAACATAGTTCTTTTAGGGAGGGCTTTATAATGAAAAGAAAACTATAACAAGATTCTGAGCTACAATTCTGTTTTTCCCTTTTAACTCTATGAGATAACTGGCAAGATAATTAGCCATTATTAATAGTTTACCATCATTAAAATAAAGGCGTCTGCTTATCTCATAGGGTTGTTTTTAGACTCATAGTATGATTATGTAAAGGTTTATTACAACAGCTTAGGGATGTGTGTGTATACAAATGCGTAGATTGAAAATCAATCCACTGGAGTACCTACATATTTCTGGCACTGTCCCAGGAAATTTTTTACCAAAAAGAAAAAAAAAGGTAAAATATTTCAACAAGTGCCATTCTTGGGGAGAGTAAGAAGAATGGATGAGTAGGATGCTGTAGATGGCATGAGATACCATTTATCTATGGGCTATCGATCCTTAAGTTCAGCTGGTCTTTCAAAGATATCTGAGAGGGGAAAGGGAAAAGAGCATCCACATAAGTTTTGACAAATCTTTTATGGAACATATTCTATGTGTCGGAACCTAAGTAGTTATATAAATAAATGATCTAAATAAATATGCAGAACAATCCTGTGAGATAGTGGTTTTGCTCTCATATTTACACATGATAACATTGAAATATCAAGATAAATTTGAACTTGGGCAAGGGCACCCTGGTGGTTAAGTCATGGGCCTAAGATTTCAATGGGCTCTTTGACCTGCCAACAAATAACATACTTGGTTTGGGTTACCAAAACTTGCCTTGGGATAACATCAAACCAAAAATAATAAAATCAATCAAGCACTATCTTTAAGGCTGAAAGAGGAAGACAGCAACATTATACAATGGATAATCCTCCATTTCAAATGTGAAAAATAGCAGGCAAGGTTACTCACAACTGGAAATCAATGACCAGAAGGGGGCAAAATTTGATGGCAGAGGGATAAGACACTCAAATACCTGCAAGGAAGAATGAACAGAGAGGCTAGTAGGAGAGATTGGTAAGACCTTTTTGGGGAGATTGTACTTATGGTTCTCAAACTTAAGAATCCTCTAAAGAACTTGTTAAAACAGGGGATGTGGACCTACCCCCAGAATTTCTCTCTCTTTTTTTAAAGATTTATTTATATTTATTTGAAAGAGACAGAGAGTGGGAAGAGGGGCAGAGAGAGAGAGAGAGAGAGAGAGAGAAAGAATCTTGAGCAAATTCCTGGCTGAGCAAGGAGCCCAACAGGGCTTGACCTGGAACTCTATTTCACAACCTGAGCTGAAACGAAGAGTCAGATGCTTAATCGACTGAGCCACCCAGATGCCCCCAGAGTTTATGATTCTGGATCTAGGTGAGGCCAGGGGATTTGCATTCCTAACAAATTTCTAGATGCTGATGTTGCTGATCTAGATACCACATTTTAATAACCACTCTACTAGAAACATACAGCTATATCTGACAAGATGAACAGATCTCTTCAGAGACTCAGGTCACTGCTAGATAGATCATAGCACTGTTTAAAAGTATGAGCACTGCAGTTGGACTATCTTATTTCGAAACTACTCTATTACTTACCAGGTGGTTGATCTGGAGTAATTTGTTCAATTAATTTTTCCCTCAGCTGAGATGTCAGGGAGAGAGAGAAGGAAGGAGGGAGATGGTTAGATGCATAACATTGTTGGCACGTAGGAAACCAAGAGCTAGTGCTATCATTATACATCAGTATGGTAGGAATGTGATATGGTGATCATGAGGATGGTCCACACAAATCCATCTTCAAAGAACACTTGTTGCTAAGCTGTGGAGAGTGCTGCCAGCAGACATATTCCAGCTGCCAGTCGCTTTAAGGATTGCCTTGGTGTAGAAAGCCACCTTGCCCAAGGTCAAGTCATCCCAGGGACAGCCACAAACAATGACTGTTGAGGCAGAAATAAAAACCTGGTCGTCTTTGCCCATTGCAGGACAATTCTGACCACCACTCCAGT